>NC_058412.1:45557573-45627927 GCF_002201575.2 Neomonachus schauinslandi | reverse complement strand
GAAGAAGAAGAAGAAGAAGAAGAAGAAGAAGAAGAAGAAGAAGAAGATAGTAGGAAGGGAAAAATGAAGTGGGGGGTGGAATCTGAGGGGGAGATGAACCATGAGAGACTACGGACTCTGAGAAACAAACTGAGGGTTCTAGAGGGGAGGGGGAGGGGGGGATGGGTTAGCCTGGTGATGGGTATTAAAGAGGGCATGTATTGAGTGGAGCACTGGGTGTTATATGCAAACAATGAATCATGGAACACTACATCAAAAACTAATGATGTAATGTATGGTGATTAACATAACATAATAAAATAAAAGAATTTCTGACCATAATTTTTGTGAAATTAGCAAACATCTCTGATATGTACATGCCCTGCTAAAATGTGTTTAGTTCTTTTATGTTATTTTTTTTTTTCAAAATCAATCTGTTTGGCTTCTCAATGTGAGAAATGTATGAGCTTTTAAAACACAGACATTAAAATGTTTTAAATACTATTATAATAGAATGACATTTAAAAAATACAAGTTGATGGGGCACCTGGGTGGCTCAGGCAGTTAAGTGTCTGCCTTTGGCCCAGGTCATGAACCCAGGGTCCTAGGATCAAGCCCCACATTGGGCTCCTTGCTCCGCGGGGAGCCTGCTTCTCCCATTCCCCCTGCTTGTGCTCTCTCAATCTCTGTCTCTCTCTCTGTCTCTCTCTCTCTCTCTCTCTAGTTCTCGCTCTCTCCCTCTGTCAAATAAATAAATAAAATCTTTAAAAATAAATACATAAATAAATAAATAAATGATACGAGTTGAAATTAAAAAAAAAAAAAAGAAAGCCTATAGATTCTAATCCCTGGATGAAGCAATTGGATTCTAAAGAAAAGATCAGGTATATCTGCACAAAAACATAAAATCTTGACTTCTGTAAAAGAGGAACTTCAATAGTTGTCCCTGGTGGAGGCTCTCTAAAATTCCACTGAAAATACCTATGAAGATATTAGAAATACAAAATAACCTTCCCTACAACTCATCAAATACAACAACTCATCAACCAAATGACAAATTTGATAGCAAGATCATGAAGAAATTCCATACTCACAATATGGTAATTAAGAAAAACTTATTCAGTTCCATCCCATTAAACAGATCACTTATAAAAGTAAGAAAGGTTACTTGTATCTCCCATGTTGCCTATACTCACATTGAAGATTCCAGGGAGCCTATCATGGCACTATCAAAAAACTGAATTCCTATGTCTCTTGAATAAGAAGTCAGAATTTGGTTTCCTTCTGCCTGTTCCATGCCCAACCCCCTTTATCCCTCTTAGAATATGATCTCTTATTTTAAGAAATAGTGCTGCCCTCAAAACTACCAATATAAAGGACCCTAAAGTAGTTTTGCAAACTCTTTGGGAAGAGCAAAGAGTAGATGGTTTTGATGATTTTTTAAATTTTTTATATTAAAACAAAAATAAAAACAACAACAAAATCAGGACATGGAGATGAGAGAGGTTTCCATTTCTGGAGATGGAAGATCACTAGGAGGAAACCATTTAAAACCGAGAAATTAACCTGAGGGTTGTAATCATCAGTTTGCTGCTTTGTAATTAGAGACCAAGATAACAATGGAAGATGAACTTAAAGAATTAAAATAATAACCATAAGTTTGAACCCAGAGCCCTGGGAATAAACACAGCAGAACCAGGAAAACTCTTCTGTGAAGATTCAAAATAATATGTCTCAGAAAATTATCTGCTGGAAGATACCATGTAAATTTCACAGAGACAATGAGATAATAGAAGAAAATTGAAAAAAGTCAAAATAATGGTTAACTAGAGAGTATCTCTTATAGTGAAGGACACATATTTCAAATAAGGAGGATTAATCTAGATGATATGAAACCAGAGTGAGCCATTACTGAAGAAAATAATTTGTTGAATAGAAAAGAAGAAAAAATATTTAAAAGGTAGTTCTTAAAGGAAATAACTCATTAGAGAAGAAAAAATGATAAATTGAACAAGAAATAAATAAGAGAAGAAGTTCTCCAGCATGACAAACTTAGGTTTTTAGATTAAAAAGTTTGAGTGTTGGGTGAACTAACTTAAAAAAAAAATCCACTTGTATCTTGGTGAAATTTATGAACTCATATGATAAAAAGAAAAATATATAATCTGTACAGAGAGAAGAGTTGATGTATAAAAGAAAAAAAACATTAGCATAGGAGTCAGCTTCTCACCCACGATACTAAAAACTAGACATCAGTGGAATTTACAGACCTCAGAAAAATAGCAGACTATATATTCTGAAAACTTTTCCAGGTACAGAACACCTAAAAATGCTAGATAAAATACTGCAATCATTCTCTTTCCACACAAATACAAGCACACAGGTTTGGGTATTACGAAAGTAAGGGAAAACCAGCCAGTGTAATCTTAGCACGAACTATGAGTTGCCCAGAAGATACTTGTTGACAAAAATCCTTGAACCAACAAAAACCTGGTAAATGGGACTGACATTTTTGTGGACACTGCAATGCTTCCAGTACACCATGAGAAAGGTTAGAAAATAATTTGTCTCTTGCAGAATCATGTTTCTTGGCTGTACATTTGGATGGAAAATAAAGGGTTTCCCATAAGAATTTGTACCTATAGCCTTGCCCTATGTATATTTAGGATATGAAGGTACTTTTTCTCTATGACCTGAAAACCATGAGCTCAGAAATCATTTTAAAGTGCTCCCTTCTTAGCAGTCCTCCAATCTGCCAGGAAAAAATAATTAAAAATTGTCTCTGGAGGAACATAGCTTAAAACCAGACTTACGAGGTCACCCAAATGTGAAAACAGATTCCTGAATAAAGAAATGTACATGAACACATCAGAAAATAAACATAAGTAAATATTTGAATTAGACCCATGAGTATTTCAGATATAGATAAATATCTATGTAGATAAAGATATTGTCAGAAGGGAATATAAAATAAGTATATATGAAGGTTAATGAAATGAAAGGGGGGATAAAAACATGAGCAAATAATTAGAAACTAGAAAAATGGCAAGATAAATATGAATAAGTAGGTATAGATTTTAAAATGTTATTTTTAAATTAAAAATTAATAGGCTAATTTAAGGGAAGATTAGAAATAACTGAATATAGAATTAGCAAATTAGAAACTAGATCTGAAGAAATTACCCGTTTAAATATAAGAGAAACTAAGAGATTTTGTGGTGAGGGTGGACTGGGGGTGTATATTATTTTTCAAGGCAGAGGTTTCTGCATCATATTCAAGCAACAAAGTGAGCCCTAGCTTCTAACAGAGAGGTGTGGGCCTCATCTGATACACATATGACTGAGGGGAATCTGGAGATTGCAGCTATTTGAGAGAATCAAACCAAGTATCCTTGCTCCACCTTCCAAGGGCCTGGACCGTGGTGCAGCTGATAAGTCAGAATTGAGAATTCAACCTTCTCAGGAACTGTGCTATTCTTACATTTAATCCCTGGGCTTTATCCTTAGCTTTTTCTGCCTTAGTCTGCAGACAAACCCTGGCTTTCAAAATATGTCATCTTCAGTTGGTGATTCATCACCTTCAGTTTTTCATTCAATGTACCTATAGCACCCAACAAGAGCTGTCCAATTCTATAATCCTTTTTAAAATATATATTTTTCCCCAAATCACCAGATACCTGAGATATTGGAGGCACCATCACACTCTTGTATCATACTCCATTAGTGTTTACCCTTGGAAAAGATTCAGTAATTATATTGAAACAGCATTCCAGGGATTATCAATTCTCTACCTATTACCATTGATGGGAATCCTCACTGTCAACCATCCAATGAATAAACATGATTTGTAGGACCACTTTTGAAAAATAAAGTTTGTTATTTAGAACAGTTTTAGATTTACAGAAACAATGAGAACACATAAAATTCCCATATACCCCAATATCCAATTTCCTCTATCAATAACATTTTGTATTAGTATTGTACACTTGCTATAAGTAATGAACTCATATTAATACATTATTATAACCTAAAGTCCATAATTTATTCAGACTTCCTTAGTTTTTACCTAATGTTATTTTTCTGAACCAGAATTCCATCCAGAATACCACATTGTACTTCACTGTTGTGTCTCCTTAGGTTCCTCTTGACTGTAATAATTTCTCAGTCTTTATTTTTTATGACAATTTAGAGGAACACTGGTCAGATATATTATAGGATATACCTCCATTGGAATTTGTCTGATGTCTTTATGATTAGACATGGGTTATGGGTTTTGGAGAGGAAAATCACTGTAGTAAAGTGCCATTTTCATCACATATTATAAAGGGTATATGCCATCAACCTGATTTATCACTTTTAGTGATAGTCTTGATCATCTCACTGAAGTAGTGGTTGTCAGGTTTCCTCACTGAAGAATGAGAGTTTTTTAAACCCCTCCTTTTCCTACTGTGCTATTTGGAATGAAATCACTATGAGAAACCCACACATAACAACTGGAGAGTTATACTTTTTCTTTTTAAGGCAGACGATAGATAGATGATCGATAGATAGATAGATAGATGATAGATAGATAAATTATTTGGAATTCTTCTGTATAGATTTGTCTTTTCTCCCTCATTTATTAATCTACTCAATTGTTTATTTGCATTAGTATGGACACAGGAATATTTCTCAATACTTTGGGTTATAATCCAATAGAACATCATTTTTGCTCAAATTGTTCTAGCTTTGGCCATTGGCAAATTTCTCAGATGCTGCCTGGAACTGCTGCCTCATTAATTTTTTTCAGCATGTCTTTCTTTTTGTCACTACAAGAAGCTCCAGGATCATATCGTATATTTCCTAAATAGGAAATCCAAAAATCATTCCAAGAACCAGCCAAGTTAGTAAGCCTTTTCTCTTTTTCCCCAAAGTTTTATAGTTTTGAGTTTCACATTTAGGTTAATTGTCCATTTTTAGTTACCTTATGTGGAATAATAGTCTATCTGTATTCATTTTTTGCATGTGGGCATCAAATAGTTCCAATCCAATCTTCTACTTATTGAAGAATGGTGTTAGGAACCTAGAACTGAGTGCTAGGTAAACTCATTGCTACTGGGATACAATTTCTTTTAGGCCCTTTAAGCTAACAGAGCAAAGAAATACTTGTGTGTGTATTAACCCTTACCTATAAGTGTATATACCCACACCTGTAATTATTTTTATTTGTAACCTTCTGTGTTATCTAAGCTAAACATGAGTTCATGCTGGTATCTCCAATTCTAATCCATTATCATGTGGATTATTTAGCTTCCTTAACTCGTTCATCTGTAAATTCTCATACACAACAATGACAAATCTGGCTTCCACCATCTGCAATTATTTGCTTGCTTCATTCCAGTGTACATATACAGCAATACACGAACTGATAACTACCCTGTGAGGGGAAAAAAAACTTTATCAACTAGAGTATAAGGCATATATATATGCAGTTCCTTGTGCCTTTAGTCTTTAAAGAATTTTACTCATTTGCAAACTTGTCAGCATTCTTTCCTCCATCTCCTTCAGTGAAATTGTTTCATATGTTTGTAGTAGAGTTAGAGTATCTTGAAACAATCTACACTTCCTCCTGAGATCTCTCTATCTCCTAAATGATATTATTAAAATATCATATATTAAGATTCATTTTCTATGTGCTGTAAATTGTTATGAGTTTTGAGAAATGCCTATGTTATGTATCCATGATTAGAGTGGCATACAGAATAGTTTTACTCTCCTAAATATATATCCCCAGCTTCACCTATTCATTCCTCTCTTTTTTTTTTTTTTCCTAATTCTGGCAACAATTGATCTTTTCACTCCTTTTATAGCTGTACCTTGTCCAGAATGTCCTAGTAGGGATCACATAGTATGTATTCAACTGTATGAATGTACCACAGGGTTTTTGTTTTGTTTTGTTTGTTTTTTAATCCATTCACCTCTTCAAGTACATGTTGGTTGCCTCCAGTTTGGAGAGAATATGAATAAAGCTTCTATAAACATTCACATGCAGGTATTTGTTTACACATATGTTTTCATATTAATTTGGTTAATACCTAGGTATGGAACTGCTGGATGAGAGAGTAACACTATATTTTGAGACTGTCGGCCTTCCAGTGTAATTCTGTGCCACTCTGCATTCCCACCAGCAATGAGTGGGACTTCCTGTTGCTCTGTATCCTTGTCAGCATTTGATATTGCTACATTTTGTTTTTATTTTAGTCATTCTTATTGGCATATAGTGGTATCTCATTGTTTAAATTTGCAATTATCTAATGACAAATTATATTGAACATATTTTCATATTTTCTGTCATCTGCACGTCTTCTTTGGTAAGATCTTTCAGATCGTTGGCCTATTTTTAACTGACTTTTTCTTATTGAGTTATACTTGTTCCTGGTATATTTTGGATACAGTCCTTTATCACATATGTATTTTGCAAGTGTTTCCTCCCAGTCTGTGGCTTATCTTTTCATTCTCTTCACAGTATCTTTCACAGAACATTTTAATTTTCCTAAAGTCGAAGTTGCCATTTTTTTCTCTTGTAGATCTTGTTTTTGATGTTGTATTTGATGACTCATTGCCAAACCAAAGTCACTTACATTTTATGCTACATTTTCTTATAAAGTTTTATAGTTTTGAGTTTCATATTTAGGTTAATTGTCCATTTTTAGTTACCTTATGTGGAATAATAGTCTATTTGGATTCATTTTTTTTGCATATGGGCATCAAATAGTTCCAGAGCAATTTGTTGAAAAGCCTATCCTTTTTCCATTGAATTGCCTTTACTCTGTTGTGAAAAATCAGGTAACTATATTTATAATATATTCTATGCTATCTATCACATCCATTTGTCAACGTGTCTATTTTTTTTATAAAACTGCACTCTTTCCATTTTCAGTTATTTTCATCCTTGTTGTTCTTTTTCAGCATTGACTATTTTGAGTCTTTCTCATTTTCATATAAACTTTAGTTAGCATCAGTTTGTTGATATCCACAAAATAGCTTACTGGAATTATAGTTAGCATTGTGTAGAATCTATAAATCAAGTGGGGAAGAATTGACATATTAAAGGTATTGATTATCCTGATCTAGGAACATGGACCATCTCTTCATTCATCTAGATCTTTGATTTCTTTCATCAGAGTTTTATAGTTTCTTACATATAGGTCTTATACATATTTGTTGTATTTACACCTAAGTATTTCAATTTTGGGAACTATGTATTATAAATGGTATTATGTTTTAAATTTCAAATACCAATTGGAATAGCAGTTCTAGTTTCAATATGACAACAGTGAACTTCTGTACATTAATCTGGAGTCTTATAACTTGCTGTGGTTATTTATTAGATCTGGAGGATTTTTGTCAATTCTTTGACATTTGCTACATAGATTACCATCATGTTATCCATGGATTATAACTTACTTCCTTTATTCATCTTATTGTACTGATTGTGTCTACAACTGTGAGAACAAGACTGTTGATAGGGTACATCCTGCCCTGTTCCTGATTTTAGGGGAAAAAAAAAATCCTGTTTTTACCATTAAGTATGATGACAATGGTATATTGTTTCACAGGTATTCTTAATAAAGTCGAGCAGGTTTCCTTCTGTTACTAGTTTGCTGAGTTTTTTTTTTTATATTATAAATGACTTCTTGGATTTTTGTTAAATGCTAACTAGGGCTTCTAAATAACATTATTCACTAAATTATTTTTTAAAATTTTTATTTAAATTCAATTTAATTAACAGATACTGTATTATTAGTTTCAGAGGTAGAATTTAGTGATTCATCAGTTACATATAACACCCAGTGCTCATTACATCAAGTGCCCTCTTTAATGCCCATCACCCAGTTACCCCATCCTCCCACCAACCTCCCCTCCAGCAACCCTGTTTGTTTCCTATAGTTAAGAGTCTCTTATGGTTTGCCCTCCTTTCTGTTCTCATTTTATTTTTCCTTCCCTTCCCCTATGCTAATCTGTTTTGTTTCTTACATATGAGTGAAATCATATGGTATTTGTCTTTCTCTGTGACTGACTTAGTTTAGCATAATATCCTCTAGTTTCACCCATGTTGTTGCAAATAGCAAGATTTCATTCTTTTGATGGCTGAGTAATACTCCATTGTAAATATATACCACCTCTTCTTTATCCATTCACCTGTTGGTAGACATCTGGGATCTTTCCATATTTTGGCTACTACAGACATCGCTGCTATAAACATTGAGGTGCATGAGCACCTTCAAAGCACTGTGTATCCTTTGGATAAATATCTAGTAGTGCAATTGCTGGATCTTAGGAAAGTTCTATTTTTAACATTTTGAGGAACTTCCATACTGTTTTCCAGAGTGGCTACACCAGTTTGCATTCTAACCGACAGTGTAAGAGGGTTCTCCTTTCTCTGCATCCTTGCCAACATCTGTTGTTTCCTGAAGTGTTAATTTTAGCCATTCTAACTGGTGTAAGGTGATATGTCATTGTGGTTTTGATTTGTATTTCCCTTATGCCAAATGATGATGAGCATTTTTTCACATGTCTGCCGGCCATTTGAATGTCTTCTTTGGAGAAATGTCTGTTCATGACTTCTGCTCATTTCTTGACTGTATTTTTTTGTTTTTTGGGTGTTGAGTTTGGTAAGTTCTTTATAGATTTTGTATGCTAGTCCTTTATCTGATAAGTTGTTTGCAAATATCTTCTCCCTTTCCGTAGGTTGCCTTTTAGTTTTGTTGACTGTTTCCTTTGTTGTGCAAAAGCTTTTTATCTTGATGAAGTCCCAACAGTTCATTTTTGCTTTTGATTCCCTTGCCTTTGGAGACATGTCTAGCAAGAAGTTGCTGTGGTCAAGATCAAAGAGGTTGCTGCCTGTGTTCTCCTCTAGGATTTTGATGGATTCCTGTCTCACATTTAGGTCTTTCATCCATTTTGAGTTTATTTTTGTTATGGTGTAAAAAGTGGTCCAGTTTCATTCTTCTGTATGTGGCTGTCCAATTTTCCCAACACCATTTGTTGAAGAGACTGTCTTTTTTCCATTGGATAGTCTTTCCTGCTTTGTCGAAGATTAGTTGACTATAGAGTTGAGGGTCCATTTCTGGGTTCTTTATTCTTGATGATTACAGCTTTGTAATACAGCTTGAAGTCTGGAACTGTGATGCCTCCAGCTTTGGTTTTCTTTTTCAACATTACCTTGGGTATTCGGGGTCTTTTGTGGTTCCATACAAATTTTAGGATTGTTTGTTGCAGCTCTGTGAAAAATGCTGATGGTATTTTGATAGGGATTGCAATGAATGTGTAGATTCCTTTGGGTAATATAGACATTTTAACAATATTTGTTCTTCCAATCCATAAGCATGAAATGTTTTTCCCCTTTTTTGTGTCTTTCTCAATTTCTTTCATAAGTGTTCTACAGTTTTCAGAATATACATCCTTTACCTCTTTTTAGGTTTATTCCCAGGTATCTTATGGTTTTGGGTGCAATTGTAAATGAGATCAATTCCTTGATTTCTCTTTCTTCTGCTTCATTGTTAGTGTATAGAAATGCAACTGACTTCTGTGCATTGATTTTATATCCTGGATTCACTAAATTATTATATTTACTAAATAGTAGTTTACTGGAGTTACTATCCAGTGAACTAAGATATGAACAATAAATATATGCAAGGATTTAAAAGGGAGTGGTGTCTCATTTATGTTATATAATACTGTTGCCTGCATATACAAATGGAGACAAAATAAAAGTCAACATGAAATAATGAAGAAATCAAAATATAAAAAAAGACTACAGAATATGGACAAGAAAGGTTTAGTGACACCATCTGGGTAATAGATATCTCAGAAGGAAAGAAACGTAAGTTAAAATTTGTAATATCAAAGACATAATGATGACAGATTTCTGAGAATTAAGGCAGATAGAAAGCTTCAGATTGAATATGCTCATAGAATCATAAATAGGAAGGATAGAGGAAAAGCTAACCTAGACATGTTATAATGTCTTTAGAGATTGTGATTAATTTTAAGTTTAAAGAAAAAAATATAGATTAACTACAGAAGACTAAAAATCCAGTTTATAAAAGAATTTTGAACACTATATTAGATACAAGCAGATAATGAAATATTTTTAAGTATCCAAGGAAAAAATAAATTCTTTGGTTCTATATTTAGTCAAATCACCATTCAAATGTGATGGTTTACCTAAAATGTCCGGAAGCATTTAGCCCTCAGAATCTTTACCAAAGACTCACATTAAAAATATATGATAACTTATTCAACCATTAAAAAGAAAGAATAATTAGTAGACTTTAAAAGATATGAGATGTAAAGCTGAACAAATACTTGGTAACTTTATTTTTGTCAAAAGGAAAAAATAAAAATACACAAAGAAATACTATTTAAAAAAGAAAGAAAAAAGGAGAATGCAAATCCATAAAACCTAAAATTAAAATTTAGAAAGTAATAAAATAACGGGATGCTGTGATTTTGTTAGATTAACACTTGTTAAAGGGGAACCTGGGAGACACAGTCAGTTGAATATCTGACTCTTGGTTTCCGTTCAGGTGGTGATCTGCGAGCTGTGAAATTGAGCCCCATGTCAGACTCTGTGCTCAGCATGGAGTCTGCTTAGATTTTTCTCTCCCTCTGCCTCTCCCCTCTCTCTCTCTAAAATAAATAAATCTTAAAAAAAAAGATCTGTGTAAATTAACATTTGTTAAGTGGAACCCCAGGTAGAGTGTTGGATGTCAAGCCATGGTTCAACAAAGATCCAAGAGAAAATAAAATAGAAAAGTTTATTACTCGGGCGCCTGGGTGGCTCAGTTGGTTAAGCGACTGCCTTCGGCTCAGATCATGATTCCAGGGTCCTGGGATCGAGTCCCGCATTGGGCTCCCTGCTCAGCAGGGAGTCTGCTTCTCCCTCTGACCCTCGCCCCTCTCATGCTCTCTCTCTCTCTCTCATTCTCTCTCAAATAAATAAATAAAATCTTTAAAAAAAAAAGAAAAGTTTATTACTCACAGGTCATGGAGGAGGTGCATGGGAAGCCTCAAGGGGTCACATGGGGAGATCAGAAAAGGGTGAAGGCAGAGTGCAAGCAGCAGCATAGGGCTCATGGGTAGAGTGCTTCTAGGGTTCCAGAGTTAAGGTCAGATTGGTCAGTTCAAACCAAAAAGAGCTGGGGTTTTGATAGGCTCCACAGAGTTTTATCTAAGGAGTGTACTAAGGGGAAGGATCTGGGAAGCAGGAGAGACTGTCACCAGAAGCATTGGGGAAGTCATATCAGGAACTTAAACTTATGACTCTGCTGACTGTTATTTAGGACATGGACTGACGAGAGGGGCTAATGTCAATTCTAGGCCCCTGTAGGCCCTCAGTCACACAGAATGGATATGGAGGCAGCAATATTATGCAATTGTTTAAAATCTTAACATGGGAATTTAGGGGAGGCATGGAATGGTGTTGAACAATTGTGATCTAATTTTAAGTTATTGGAAAGATTGTATCACATACAAGTCTAGGGATAGTCTATCTCTCATTGTTGCTGAGTCTTTCTCCTTAATTTCTATTGACTTTAGTTTCTACACCACTTCAAATCTTTCTAATATGACTCCTTATCCATCTAATGTGACTCTAATATGACTCCTTATATATCTTAATTCTCCATGACTTTGATACAGACATGGATGATTCTCCCAATATTCTGGCATCTCATTTCCTTTAACTTTCTTTCGGTGGTCTTGTCCATCACCCAGTCTCAACTGCACATTCCATGGCCCTATTGTACAATTCTTCTTTGCCAGTAACTGCAATCCTTCCATAAATTTCATTTGCTACATTTTCTCATGACCACAAACCCATATAGGTGATACATATCACCTTCTCACTCCCTCAACTACCTGACTCCATAGTTCTTTGCATACTAACACATTCAACCTATTTATTCTTTCACCATCCTGACTCTTCCCTTTTTACCCATCTAAAATTCCATGATTATCAAATCACTTCCTTGCAAATATCCTCAGTTTCCCCACCCTCAGATTGACTCTTGCATCATCATGCTCACTTGCTAAAATCACCCCTGATTAAATATAATTCAGCCTACTCCACACCCACACCCATGCAACTGAATGTGGCTGTAGAAAGGAAAAAGAGCTATATTGACAAGCCCTACTTTAATCATGACCATTATCATAAAGTGGTCTTTAAATGCTATATAATGATTACACTGTATTTTTCTAACCATATATTCCACCATTTCCCTAGATAACTATGTCTAACCTAAAACCTATGACATATCTTCCCCTATGCTTACTCTCAGCTAATGAACTTTTCCTATTTCACTGGGAAAAAAAAAAAAAAAAAAAAAAAAAAAAAACCTAAGCAATCAGAAGCAAACTTCCAAAACTCCTACACCTTCTTTTCCCAACCCTTCACCATCTGCACCCATATTATCTACCTTCCCACCTGTTACTATAGTGAACCATCTGTGCTCTATATGAAGCCAATCTCTCCACTTGCATACTAGATCTCATCCCTTCTTAGTTACTTAAGGAAGTGGCTCCAAGGATTTTTCCCTCTCCTGCTTTGTTAATGTTTCCTCTTCATCATTTCTTTCAACATAGAAATATATTATCTCTCCAGTATTGTGTAAAAATCATATGCCATCATTCCCCCACTTTTCCCCCAGGTTATGTCCCACTTTTTTGTTCCTTTCTACAGCAAAATTCCTTTATATATATTATATATATAATATAATATATATAATATGTATATATAATATATATAAATTTTTACATATAAATATATATTTATATATAAATAAAATATATAAATATTTATTTATATAAATTTATATAAAAATATAAATATATAAAATATATAAATAATATATGTAATATAAATATATAATAAATATAACAATTGAATATATATGTATATATACTCATTGTCTCTGTCTTTAATTTCCTTATACTAAATTCTCCTAAATTCTTTCAAATCAGGCTTTTGTTTCCACTTTTCCATTGTTTATGTCTAGCTCATCAATAAGGTCATAACTGTTACATCAGTATAGCATGGCTAATTTTAAGTACTACCTTATTTGAAGCATTGGGCACAGTTCATCCCTTTCTCCTTTCTACACTTAATTTCTAATATATCACAATCACTTGGTTGTGTTTCTTACTTCACTGATTATTCTTTCTCAGTCAACTTTTCACTCAAAACCCTTAACATTGAAGTATCCCATGATTCAGTTCTTGGTTCTCTTCTCTGCTTTAATGACATTAATTCCCTTTGTGATATCTTTAAAAACTGACCTAATTCTAGTGACTCACAAATTTATATTCATAGCTCAGATTTATTTCCCTAAATCCAGAACCATATCTGACTCTCTTTTCAAAATCTCCACTTGGAGTTTTAATAAATATCAATATTTCATATCCAAACTGAACTTCTGTTTTTGCCTCTCAAACACATCCTATACATAATTACTCCTTTGAGTTAATGATGATCCATAATCTAATTATTAAAACTTAATATCTCACCATTTTTCTCTAAAACATCAAATATAATGTTCTAGGAAATCCTGTCGATCTACTATTACAATATATCCAGAACCATATTACTTGTTAGAAACTCATAATTAAAATCTTGATACTTTCTAGCCATCATCATTTCTTAGGTAGTTTTTGTAATAAAGTCCTGTTTCCCTTCTTTCATCTGTATCTAAAAAAAAGAGTGATCCTTTTAACATATAATACTTTTAATTTTTCTTGCCTTTAAAGCCATTTTGTTGTTCCACATCTTACTCAAGGTAAAAGCCAAAATCCATATAATAACACACAGAGACTTGTGCAAAAAGTCCCTTTGGGGTGCCCGGCTGGCTCAGTTGGTTAAGCATACAACTCTTGGCTCAGGTCATGATCTCAGGGTTGTGAGATCAAGCCCCATGTGGGGCTCCACACTCAGCATGGAGTCTGCTTGAGATTCTCTCTCTCCCTCTCCCTGTCCTCCTCCCACCACTTTCTCATGCGCTCTCTCTCTCTCTTAAATAAATAAAATCTAAAAGAAAAAAAAAGGTCCCATTATCTCTTTGAGCTCACATTTACTACTCTGTCCCTCATACACTCTGCCACCATCACTCTTTCCTCTTTGCTTCTCCTCAGACGCACTAGACATCCTCTTGCCTTTATACTTCTGTACTGGATTATTCCTCTGTCTGGTACAATTTCACCCCAATATTTTCATGGAAAATTCCTTTATCTGTTTCAAATCTTTGCTAAAATTTCACCTTTTCAAAGAACATACCCTGACCAACCTGTTTAAAATAGCGATTCATGAACTCTATACTCCTTTGTTCTTTCCGTAACTCTTATCACTTCCTAACATTTTATGATTTAATTATTAATGATTATTATTGCTTGTATCTGTTTTATTCACTCACATAGCCTAAACAAAAGAATTATGCTTAGCATTTGGTAGACTCTTAACAAAGTACTTATTGAATTTATTGAATGAGAGAATACAAGATTGAAAATTAGGATGGAAAAAGTTATATAGCCACAAGAGAACAGGAGTTCAATCCAAGATTATTAACACAGAGGAAAAAGAAGATTATAAATTGGCAAGTTAAAAAATAGAACACGAGTATAAATCATACACATTAATTTAATATAATTCTAATGACTATTAATTTGAGATGTAGATAATTTCTTGGTAGAAAATAATTATTCTGTTCTTATTTTACCAATGTTCTGTATATTAGAGGTAGATAATTCTCTTTCTAAATGCTTTTCAGTATCTATCATGTTTTCTAAAATTTGAATTATCAATATGCATATTTTTTATTCTCACCAAATCTATTGTGAATAATTTCAATCGCTCCTATTCCCTCTATATATTATTTATTTATTTGATAGAGAGAGAGCTCGAGCATGAGCAGGGGGAGGGGCAGAGGGACAGAATCTTGGAGCAGACTCCCTGCTGAGCAGGGAGCCTAGCACAGGGCTCAATCCCAGGACCCATGAGATCACAACCTGACCCCAAGCCAGAAGCTTAACTGACTGAGCTACCCATACACCCCTCCCTCTTTGTTTTTTGTTTTTTTTTTAAGATTTTATTTATTTATTTGACAGAGAGAGACACAGCAAGAGAGGGAACACAAGCAGGGGGAGTAGGAGAGGGAGAAGCAGGCTTCCCGCAGAGCAGGAAGCCCAATGCGGGGCTCAATCCCAGGACCCCAGGATCATGACCTGAGCTGAAGGCAGACGCTTAACGACAGAGCCACCCAGGCGCCCCCCTCCCTCTATCTTTTAAAAGTACTTACCAGTTTCTAGCTAGCTATATATTGTTTATTGTGCTTTATATCATTTTCTTTCTCCTACTCTAAAATGTAGGTTTCATGAGGGGAAATAACTTTGTATTTGTTGTATTCCATGGTCATTTAGTTGTGCTTAGCACATAGATGCTCAGTAAGAATATGCTGAGAGCACCTGGGTGGGGCTCAGTCAGTTACGCATCCAACTCTTGATTTTGGCTCAGGTCATGATCTCAGGAAGGTGAGATCGAATACCCTGTCAGGCTCCACACTCAGTGGGGAGTCTGCTTGAGATTCTCTCTCCCTCTCCCTCTACCCCTCCACCTCCCCGACATGTGAGCACATATGTGCTCACTCTCATCTCTCTCTCTCTCAAAAAAAAAAAAAGCTGAATAAATGAATTATTATATTTTCTATTATTGAACCAACCTTGAATTTCTAAGATATTTCATTCTTGGAACATATTATATTATTCTGTTACTACACTGATAAACAGTTTACTTAAATGTATTAATATTTTAAAATCCATATTATAATAAATTATAGATCTATAGTGTTCTTTAATGCCCTGTCATTATCAAGATTTTGTATCATAAATAATAGCATTAGAAAGAATTTATTTTCCATGCTCTGCTTCTGCTTCATTTTTAAGTCTGGAAACTTGGTTCTATAAATACAGCCCTTAGAGGTTTTATAACTTTAACTTAGTATATGTCATCACTAACATCTTAGTACTAATAAGTTTGTCAATGGCCTTGCAACATGAAACCCAGGAAACACTACCCTCACTGGTATAATATGATGTAAACTTAATTATCAAATTGGATTCAGCTGACTATCTGAATATAAAGTTCAAATATTTCTATGTTAATAAACACTTTTTATAAGATCATGTACTAAGAAAGTGGATTAGGGATATAATACTATTTTCCTACTTTCCAAATTATTTTTCTGTGAACTTCTTAATGACCTTTTTAATAAAGAAGAAACTAGAGAGAGAATTTTATTACAAAGAATTGCATGAAGAATTAAGGAGTTATTAAATCTAAAATGTTTATGTATATTTATTTTTGTGTGTGTCAATATATGTAGCTATATTTGAAAATCATGAGGACATTTTTATAGTTCCTTTTATTCTAGCATTGAGATTAGATTAAAAGACAAAGTATAAAGCCATCTATATCACACATAATGAATTTAAGCCTGATGATGGGCATAAGCCTAGCATGTTGAAAGAATATGTTGAAAGTCCGTGAGTCCGGTGCAGGGTGAGTTAATGCAAGAGTTATATAAGATTAGATTTTACAGGTAAGTTTGGAACCAGATCATACGGTACCTTGTAGACCATGGGAAAGGCTTTTGAGGTTTTTCTAAACATTATTTAACATTTCAGTTACAAACTCTATTTATTTATTTATTTATTTTAAGATTTTATTTATTTGTCAGAGAGAGAGAAAGAGCACAAGCAAGGGGAGCAGCAGGGACAGAGGGAGAGGGAGAAGCGGGCTTCCCCCTGAGCAGGGATCCCGATGTGGGGCTCGATCCCAGAACCCTGGGATCATGACCTGAGCCAAAGGCAGACGCTAAACCGACCGAGCCACCCAGGCATCCCACATAAAGAACTGTATAGCAATACCTATTTTTGAAAGGGATAGACATTGTTAGTTTTACCTTGGAATTTCTTACGTAAGTATAAGTACTCATTAAAATTACATAACATATTGACTTGTAATATATCTCTTACATCAAAGCAAAACAAAATAATTTTCTGCAACTTAATTTTATTCAAGTAGTAGGCTTATTTGGCCCACATCAAAAGAGGCAGTTATTTTAAGAAAGGGAATTATTTTTATTGGAAGATGGCTCAAAGTCAAAGTTAGTTTATATTCTGAAAATTCTATACATTTTACAATTTTATATAAGATATAAGCCACTAAATACTAGGTAATGTAGGAATTACAGCTATTCTTTGTCTCAATTTTCCTTACAGTAAACCACTGAGATATGAAAGTCAAATTTTGGAGTGTTATGTATTTTGTGTTACTTAGTCCATTTCAAAATTTGCATTGCTGAAGAAAAAAACTTAGAAAAAATGGGGCAAGGGTGATAAAAATGAAATGTAGACACATCTATGATCCAGGAAGAACAATTACATATCACTGGTAAAGAATTCATTATTTACATGTGTCAAATAATTTATCGTGCCAGAAAATATTAATTAATTAAGAAATTGAATTCAAATATATGCCACTGAACATCTATTTGCCCTGGGTGAAGGTACAAAGTAAAAAATGTTTTGATGTTTTTATATTTTTAAAGCATGCAGAAAAATCTCACTTCTGGCATGATAAAGGCAGAGATTTATAATACCAGGAAGGTGAGGTCCAATTCAATTTCTTTCCCCCAAATATCTATAGACTAACATGGAGTCAAACAAAATAGAGAATTATAAAATATGTTGCTTTTTAAATTTATATTTTAAAATTGAGTATCTTCAAGAAGCTACATTCTCTAAAAAATCAAAATAATGTCAATTTTAATGTTTTCCAAATGAACCATCTGTTTGTCCAGATACAGTTTTATTGGTTATGAAAGTATTTCTTTCTGCTTCAAGAAAATTCTGTGCATTGCCTCTTTTAATATTATACCAATTAAATATTCTTTTTGAGAACAACTGATATTTATTCCATTTCATGTATCTCAGAATTAAAAAAAAATACTGCCCCTGTATCTAGCAAAAAAAAAAAAAGAGAGAGAGAGAGAGAGAGATAAAGACGAAAAACTAAATTTTTGTCTTTATAAGAAAACACATTGGATAAAAGTTGCAATATCTTATAGTATATACTAAGTATCAAAGTTCAAGTGTATATGTGCTGTTCTTTTCTTTAAAATTTCTTTTTAGCTAAGATGTGATGATGCAGACACATCCATTAACTCCTTTTTAAAAATGAACAATGTCTTGAGGCAAAGGAGAATCTAATTTACTTTTAACAACAATCAGAAATTCTGAATTACTTCACAGTCCCTATGACATTTTTGAATCAACCTTCATTGTTACAGATTTAAAATCTAATTTAGTTCTATAGCTCCGTTTTCAAACAAGACATTGCCACTTGGATAGCTCATTAAATTGATAAAACTTGACATGTCAAAACATGAACACATGATCTTATTTCTCCTTCTTCAAGCTTGCTTATTCTCACTACTATGGAAAATAAGACCACAGACTGAGAATTCAAAATCTTTTACAGATAATTTTAAAGGTCTTAAAAAATATCTGAATTGCAGGCAGGAAGGAAAAAAATGCTTATAAGTCAGGGGCTAGGGCCACCAGAGCCCGTAACACATCAAAATTCTGGGTGTGCTGTGTCCAGAGCACCACCTAAGACCCTTTCTGGGAAAGCTCTGTGAGCATCAGGGAGGAAGGCTCCATGAGACTCAGGATTGTGTAGGAGGTGAGAGGAGATTCTCTGGCATTCAGGCAGAGGAGACACTCTATAGAGAAGATGACATTTTAGTAATAAATTAAGAAACTTCAAAAACGCTATTTGAAAGGCATGCTGATAATGAATATTTGGAAAGGGCTACAGGGTCACTACATAATAAAGACTTCAGAAAGTATTTTTTCTCATAAAGTGGTTGATTTCTTCAACTCTACTACCTTGCATCAGGATCCTGGTGTAAACCTCTGTAGCCATTAATGAAAGTCACCTCCATCTGATGTCTCCCTTCATTTTCACTTTTCATAACCAAACTCCTGGTTTTGTCCTTAGTCACATCATATAGCAACAAAAATATGTTCACTCTTGCCCTTGTTTCTCCATTTTCTGGTCAACCAGGAATAAACTTCTAATAGCATAGTTTTATCATGCTAAGTTCCTTTATACAGATATATGGATATATTAATCTATGAAAGGATAAAATCCAAATTAACAACGTCTTTGAATTCTGCATAAATAAAACTGCCAAATTCAAATTGAAATGTATGTGACATCTAATGTTTAATGCTTTGAGCATGTTAAATTAATATATTTGTGAGTTTTCTTCCTGTCAGTTGCTAAACAATTCAAATCTAAGTAAGGTGATTATATTGTGTATATTTGAGGCACGTAGTTCGCATCTAACCCCTCTCAAGCAACAACCCTCATAATCATCAACACACAACAAAACAATCATATGGGTTAAATATGTGTCAACCAATTATTTTCCTGTTTTGTTAGAGAGAGAAATTGAAGGGGGGAGGTAATATGGCTTTTTACAAATAAAAAGCAAAATAGTCAAATTATATCAAAAGTATATGTCCTATATATGTTTTTCAATTTATCTTGAATATTTTACTTTATGTATAATATTTCATGACTGCATATTATCTGTTCCATCATAGGGCTGTATAATAATTGTTGATATAGATTATTAATAGTTTTTGCTAATTTGCTGGTTCTTGTCCTGTTTGTTCTCTGAGCCATTTTTACCCTGATCTCCTTTGTGTCTCAAGAGACAGACTCTTGCACCTTGTGCTGGGGATGCTCCTAGGTCAGCTGTTTTCTGGCTGGTTTGATCAATAGACTTTGGAAGGCAGGAGGAAGAGAGAGTGTACTTCTTTTTCTCTTTTGGGTGAAGCCTCTGGCATCAGCTTCATCTTCTATGAGGCTCCAGCACCCACTGGAAACACTCACCATGGTTTTAGGTCTTACTAGGTGATCTCAATCTCTGGGTTCTAGTAATGTTCTTCCTTTCTCCCTCCAGCTTATAGTGGTGAGGACTTTACGCTCTTGCAAACCTTATAATCCCTTGTTGGCATCTCAACTCTTCCATTAGCCCATGTAGCTGGTTCTCTATGTTGAATCCCCTCTATTTTGCTTATTGGGACTGACTGATAATTAAGAACATCTTTGTGTATACATCTTATCTTGATATTGTTTTGTGAATAAAGGCCTTTACGTTCATTGCTTAGTTGAAGGTTGTGCTTTTGATACACATTGCCAAAATATTATCCATAAGTTTGGGATTCAATAATAGTTTTAAGAGTACGTTTTAAGAATTGCTACATGCTTCCACCAATGCTGAAACTAGCATTAAAAAAATAAACACAGGGGCGCCTGGGTGGCTCAGTCGTTAAGCATCTGCCTTCGGCTCAAGTCATGATCCCAGGGTCCTGGGATCGAGCCCCGCATCGGGCTCCCTGCTCCACGGGAAGCCTGCTTCTCCCTCTCCCACTCCCCCTGCTTGTGTTCCCTCTCTCGCTGTGTCTCTCTCTGTCAAATAAGTAAATAAAATCTTAATAAATAAATAAATAAATAAATAAATAAACAGCATTGTAATTTAATAGTTCAACACATTACTTCATTGTTTTCTTAATTTGTATTTCTTTGCTTATCAGGTTGCAAAAAAAAAATCTGATATATTTTTATTAGATAATTTAGAGTTTTAAATAAGTCCCAACTGATAAATTAATCCTATATTAAAGGTGGAATATGTAGCATAATCATATCATGAACACTTTCTCTGATAACAAAGTTAATTACGTCTCTCAAATCTGCCCCTGTGATTTTAACACACTACTACATTGTGGCAGCAAGGGTGCTTCACACCTCTGATCAGCTCTGCTCTAAATTTTAAATGGATGTTTGAAGAATAAAAACCTCATAAAATATAATACATTTAATTAAGGGAAGAAAAGGCAACAATGTGAGGTACTATTATAAGAACAGATTAAGATAAATGGCAGTTTAAAATGATATTTCTTATTACAGAAGTAACACTTGACTATTTAAAACTCTTTAGAGGACACAGAGAAACAAACCAAATCAGCCATAATTCCCTACTAAATAGGAGAAACCAATCGCAAACAGTTGTCATTTCAGCATTGTGAGGTTATTTCCACTCTTTATATCAAAATAAGTTTAGATAAACTTGTGTGTGTCATCTATATACATTAAAAACATACACATAACATATATTTATGATATGCATAAATATAATATACTATAATGCATAATACTCTACATGGAAATTTCTTTGACCAGTAGAATAAATAATCTTAATTTATTTTCACATAGTCTAACATTTACCCATTCCTCAACGCGGGATAAAGCTGAGAGAACTGGGCTCCCATTCAGAACTTATTTTTATTATAAATAAACAGACAGGCAAACAAACAAACAAGCAAATAAAGGAACTGTCCTCTGTTGTGTGATATCATCAGCTTATAATGAATGAGTTGCTGTAAAGTTTCTTTTCCTAGCTATTGCATGAATGCGATGGAGCAGGCTCTTGATAACTCTTCCCTCTTTATAAGGTTTCCTGAGGAAATTCTTGCCTGGCTTTGAAGTACAGCAGGATACTTGTGCCTCTTTTGGGTAATGGATCTCTGTTTAGCTTGTGAGCAATGAACTGTGCTACTGAGCAAACTTTCCTTTCCATGTTGTCCGTAAGAAACCTTAATCAACTATAAGAATTTTATAGGCCATGAATAAAATATTGAACATTTTTCCTGATTCTATTTCATCTCTCCACTTTTGTTAGTTTGATCTATCTTTGGTATATTTCTCCGTGTTACATATCTTTATAGTTCCGTTGTTGAAGGAGAATGTGTTTGCATTGCTTAATCACATATTTTGTAACTGCACAATCAAATTATATACAAAGTAAACAATAGTTCAACAACTTTCATCACAATGATGTGAATACAAGATATTAAGCTTCTGGGTTATTCATTTAATGTTATCTATAGACTTTTCTATTTTTGTACTTCAAAAAAAACACAAGTAACTCAAATATGCATACAGTTTCTCTAGTTCTGGAATCCCATCTGTTTTTTATTCAGAAAAGTCTTCAGAAAAAGGCCAGAAATTGAAAGTATCATAACAGACAGACACAGAGCTTATTTAAGATTGAATTGTAATAAAAATATTTTTAACTAAATACAAATTACTGTTGAAGTAGCGTACTAAAATATAGCAGGATTCAAAATTTTGCATCTGTTGATATATTCTTCCACCTGTGAATTTAAACTGGCTATATGACAACTTAATCCTAGGAAACATCCCTGTTCTTCGTAAAAAGTAAGATCATACTTTTAAGAAAGTGTTGGCCTATTAATTGTCCTCTGGGCTGTCTTACACAGGATGAATTGAGAAAGAATTCATGATATAAAGCAGGGGTAGGCCAACTTTCTATAAAGAGCCAGATAATAAATATTTTAAATTTACTGGCTATTTGATCTTTTAAACAACTACTCAAATTTGCTGTTATAGTATGAAAGCAGCCATAGACAGTAAGAGAGCAAATGGGCATAAATGGATATACCTATAATGGGTATACCTCTAATAGAACTTTATTAGAAAAATCATACATTGATTGTGCATATATTCAACCTGTTATGCTTTTTTTTCCTGTTAACATTATATTAATATTCAGGAAAGAGACTGCACCATATTTGTGTTTTGAAAATGCCCATCCTATGGTATTTTCCCTCCCTCTCTTATCCAAGTTCTGTGATAGGTTCTTATAGGGTCTTGTACTCCACTTCATTTTAATTATCATCATAACCATGATCAAATTGCTTACCAAAAAGTTTATGCTAATATACATTCCATACAACAGTTTATGAGTGTGGATTTTTAATAAGATAACAAACTACCAATCAAGAGATATTAGGGGGCCATCATAAACATAGCTACAAAACAATTTATCTCTGTAATTCTAGATTCTTAGAGGTATAAGACTAAAATTTATAATGCTCAGCTATTACAAAAAAGATAAATTTAGTGTTCTCAAGGACTTACACAGCTACCAGAAATATTTAAAATGCTAGTAATATTCCTTTTAGCTCAGCACTCTCTACAGAAGTTATAAAATGGCTACATATTAGTTATGAGGTTTTTATGGTTTTACTTGTCATCCATTCATCTATCTAGATAGGAAAGGAAGGAAGTGAGGGGATGGCATCTATGCTTTTCACATGTACAAACACAGCCACACTCCCTGTTTCAAGGGGCCTACAGAAATGGTGATTATTGGGTACTGATAATTGAAATACTCTTGAAGTTTAATGTAGGTTCTATTTGTATGGATTTCCATGGAAGTAATATTCAAGACTTGATAATTTTTTAAGATATATAAACTAATTAAAGTGTTGTCAACAATAGTAAAATTAGACAGCAAATGCAAAGATGCAATTAAATCAGAAAGATAGCATTAAGTACCAGGAATTAAAAAAAAAGTTTGAGGAGGTTCTGGAAGTTTACTTGGAACTTTCCATTAAAAGGTAACACTGTATTTCACTGCCTCATCAGTATATGGGAAATACCTTTCACAATGCCCACTCGAAGGAAAATTACCTATATTGTTTTAACTGACAAAGAAAGTTAAAAACATTTTGGAAGGTAAAAGCAAACATACAAACAAAAAACCCAACAACTTTCAATTTAGAGATTAAAATTAAATCATGGATGTCTGGAAAGAGGGAGCCACTGTGGCGAAAACATGGTCATGGAGAGTAGAAGGAAATAAGACTATAATGAAAATGGTATTCTTACCATCTAAATTTCAGAATGGCCATATTTTAGTGGTAAAATCTTCTGACTCTGATGTATCTAGAAAACACCTAATATCTTTTCCCTTTCGGACAGAAATTTTACTCTAGTTCTAACGTAATCAATCTCACATTGATAAGTTAGTCTTAAGAGTTTCCTTGGTTGAGTTCTAAACTTCTTAATAGCCTTTCTAAAAGGTTCATTATAGTATATTACTCTAAATCATTTCTCAATTTTATTCAGTTCAAAATGTTAATTGTTCCTGCTGTGGGCATAGTAAGCTTTGATGAGGATGTAGAAATATTTAAGCATAGAGCCTGCCCTCAGAGAACTTAACAGAATGTTAAGGAAAGGGGAGATCGATAAAACCAGATTCCTAACCTAAGAGTGTGGGTAGTGCCATAAGAAAAATGCAAAGACCCAGGGAGGTGGGAAGGAGATCACATTTGGCAAAGTGGATCAGGAATGAACATGACAGTGAAGATGGACATGGAGAACAGCGTGATGTTACCATGATGAAAGTTACCTTGAGCAAATTTACTGAGATAACTAAGTGTAGGCTATATTTGCAGCATATGAACATTTCAGTTTGACTGAAGCCAATTGACGCCCAGGATGTGCGAAAATGATTAGGGTAGAAATAATTTGGGAAGGCAGTCTGATCAGAGTGTTCAAGAACTGGAGAATAATTTGTTCCACTGCTTTTGAACCTGGGGCCTGCTTTCATATCCATTTCATCACGACTTTTGGTCCAGGTGAAAGTTTTTCTTTTATTTCCTTATAGATGTATAGAAACGAAATCAATGACAGAGTGGGATCCAGGAATGAGATAATAAGGAAAAATTTAAGAAATATCTGTGCTTATCAAAAACATCACATCACTATAAAAATGGGCATCAGATTTCATGATATAAACTCCTTCTATTTTTGTTTGTGCTTTAAGGAATACAAAGCACTTTTACAGACACCTTTATATTTAGTTCCCAACTATACCCTAACGTAGAAAGAGGATACATAATTATGCTACAGATGAGGAAACCAAGCAACAGAATATGGGGGTGGGAGGTTGTCTGAGGGATAACACCATCTAACTTTTCTAAAGCAGGATGAATAATAAAACAAAAGTATTGTTTGGTACTAAGAAGCACTTGATGATTGTCCTGGGTTGATATGGTGAAGAGAAATTCTACTGAAACTTAGAGATGTTAAGAATCAAGAACAACAACAACAAAATAATAATAATCAAGAACAAGGTTATTTGTTAGGAAGAAGTAAATCTTATTTCAGTTTGAATTAGGAAAAGTAGTTTAGTTGAAGGATCAGATGGAGTTAAGCAGTGAGGGTTAATGCAAAGTTTATTCTGAACAGAAACAGAAAATAGAAACCAGTAAAAATCAAATCAATGCAAGCATTTGTAATGAAGGAAAAGCACACTGTGACCACACTCTTAATTTCCCTTGTGTAGCAAGTAAGAGATCTGTCGTGTAGGGTCATCCAGAGCATGTGACAAGTGCAAAGCAATTTAGCAAACTGACAGTGGTAGAAACCAACTAAACATTTAATAATAGTATACATTCATACTATCTGCCACCCCAATGTTCCCTTATGTGTAAGAATAATATTATAGTAGACCCTTGACTGATCCTGCATTTGGTATGAAGACTGCACTGGTGGTGCCAGAATGTTGTACATTTATTTAGAGAAGCTTCTGGGGAATGAAAGAGATAGGGATCCTTTAGATAGTCCTCATAGAGGCTCTAGGTTACCTTATAACTTTGACTTACATTTGTAATACCACTGTCATCCCAAAGCCAACTCTTTTTTTTTTTTTAAAGATTTTATTTATTTGACAGAGAGAGATACCGCGAGAGAGGGAACACAAGCAGGGGGAGTGGGAGAGGGAGAAGCAGGCTTCCCGCGGAGCGGGGAGCCCGATGCGGGGCTCGATCCCAGGATCCCAGGACCATGACCCGAGCCAAAGGCAGACGCTCAACGACTGAGCCACCCAGGCGCCCCCAAAGCCAACTCTTACTAAAGGGGATCAAGTCAAACATCTGTTTAACTGATGCAATGTTTTTTTTATTCCTTTCATAAAAATTAGCTTCATTGATCTGATGGTTACCAGAGGGGAGGTGGGTGGGGGTCAGATGGAGTAGGTGATGGAGATTAAGTAGTGTACTTGTGATGAGCACTGGGTATTGTATGGAAGTGTTGAATCACTATATTGTACACCTGAAACTGATATTAGATATTACACTGTATGTTAACTAACTGGAATTTAAATAAAAACTTTTAAAAATTAGCTTCATAGACTGCCCTAATACTTTCATTTTATATTAGTGATTACTGAATATGGTTATAGACCAAACCATTCCAATGATTATACCAACCTAATGTAGTCTATATCATATAAATGCCACTAACTGCTCTCCTTCTTGAACTGTCCTATCCTCCTTAAAATCAGGGAGACTATTTTTAATCAACTACAGAGAATATGCATTGAAATGCCATTTAGCAGTCTGGACCTCACTCCCACAATGTGTTTCTCAGGAAATTACTGAAGGTGTCTTCTGTATTCTTTTGGGTAACACTACTGGGTGGTTGTAACATGATAAATTATTTACAGCATTGTTTTGGCCTCTTTTTCTCTTAATTTTTAACATAATTGCTAGCTTTGTTGAGAGCAGCCACTAAAATATTTAATTGGAATTTGATACCTGTGTCAGTGGTAACAAAATTACTCTAGCCCAATGTAAAATTGTGTTTTTTATGCTCTCCGGTACAATTGCTCATATCTCCAAAAGTCTTGTCTTCAATGTGGACTTTATTCTAGGTGATGACCAAGTAATCGTCCTTTCTTATGTGCAAAAAACCAAAATCTAGTTCAGGTTAATTTAAGTTAAAAAAATATATTATTTATCTATTTATCTATATCTATATCTATCTATCTATCTATCCTCTATTATTAATCCATCCATCCTCTATTTTTTCTTAATGTTTGTGTGTATGTATATAAATACATATATATGAAAGACTATATGTATGTTCATATATATACATGTGTGTGTATATATGTATATGAAATACAGTGAGTAGCTCAAATAAAAAAATATTTGAAATCTGGTAAAGGCGGGTACAAAGGGAACAAGGGCAAGCCACAGTCTCATCATAGGAAGAACTGCTTAGGTTTTGTCCAGTGTTCAAGCTGCTAATACCCATTAACTGTCGTGCTACTAGGCCCTCAAGTCTATCACATGTGTAGCAAATGATTTCTGACTAGCATTCTCGGGAGGTAAAACCATATAAAATCTTACTCACAATGAATTTTACTTTGAGAGGCCAAACTCTATCACCTTTTTTTTTTTTTTTTTTTTTTTTGGTAACCTTTTCCTCCAATAGAGACCATTTGGAAAACCAAAAATGGCAAACATATACTTTATGTTTAATATCTTTCTAAGATATTTAGTAATTAGACTGCCCCCTTTCATCAAATATCATAAAAATTTGCTCTCACAATATGGTAGCTATATGGCAAAGACAGTGATAGGCCAGTGAAAGCTGATGGTAGAGAAAGAAAGAAATTTATGGTGTGTGGGTTGCATTTCAATCTTATTAAAAACATGAATTTTTGTGTCATCAGGATTTTGATTCAAAAGCCAATTCCTCAACTGTCTGTGTGGTATTAAACAATAATTTATTTAATCACACTTAGCCTTAGTTTTCTTATCTGATCTAGCAAAGGTAACATATCTGCCACAATGGACTTAATTGGAGTTACTTCTTGGCTGAGTTTATAGTAATCCACTATCTCTTCTAAAATCTATCTGTTTTCTATAGGGGTCATACCAGAGAATTAAATGGAGATGTGGTGGGGACTACAGTCCCTATATCCTTTTGGGTCTTTAAGGATGTTACTATTTTCTATCATCCCTCCCATATGTACTATTGATTCTGATTTACTATCTTGGCTGGGAATGAGAGAGCATAATCATGTCAAAGGATTCTATTTGGCCTTCTCCCCTGTGATAGGTCACGTAAGTCAAGAACTCAATGTGGTTATTGTGTCAGCTACTAAGTATATCAATTCTAACTACAAAATTCAAGAGTGGGGAAATGATTCCTAGTGTGTTTCTGTGGACTCAGTGTTAATTATACCTTGGCCAGACCTCCATTTCTTACCTGTCTCATGTACTCCTACTTTATTAGGGAACAATAATGGTAATTTAGGTACTCAAATATCAACATCAACATATATCCTATATTTAACAGTTCTCAAAATCTGAATATTCCCCTTTCCCTAGTGTATGGTTATCTGAGTAAGACTTTTTGAGGAAGAACTTAAGAAATCATTACTATATAGTCATGTGAGAGTGCTCCAGGGGAACCCCATTCTACTTTTCTCATGGTGTCCTGGCCTTTACTTCAGTCACTGATTTTGGGGTTTGAGATTTAGTTCAAAGATAGAAATGTTAATTTATTTTTAACTGTTGTGACTGATAGTCCTCAGCCTCTGGATCATCCATCCTTACTTTTTAACTGTGTAGACTGATGAACACTCTTGTTGGTTACCCATCAAGAAAGCATGATTGGTCGGGCGCCTGGGTGGCTCAGTTGGTTAAGCGACTGCCTTCAGCTCAGGTCATGATCCTGGAGTCCCTGGATCGAGTCCCGCATCGGGCTCCCTGCTCGGCGGGGAGCCTGCTTCTGCCTCTGACCCTCCCCCCCTCTCTTGTGCTCTTTCTTTCCATCCCCCTCGCCCAAAAAAAAAAAAAAAAAACTTTAAAAAAAAAAAAAAAAAAAAAAAGAAAGCATGATTGGTCAAAGGAGAAAGTTGGATTGTGATGCAGTCAGAACATAGGCCTCAGCCAGTTCCTGCTTGTGCTAGCCCTCTCTCTCTCTCTCTCAAATAAATAAATAAAATCTTAAAAAAGAAACTTCCTTAAACTAATATAAGAAATCAGCTTATATTCTAGGGCATACCCTTACAGATGGATATTGATGCTTGAAGGCACAGTAGCACAGTACATCAGGTACTCTGCCCTTTTTCTCAGAATTTTGAATGCATGATTTCCTCTCAATTTTAGGGCCTTCAAACATGACATATAGACCTTTTCATAATAAGCTTTCATATAGCATTTCTAGTTATAATCAATGTCTGGCCACACAATCAAATCTCTGTGCCTTTAACATACCACACAACTTCTTAATTTCTGTCTTCAAAACTGTTGTTCACTTTGCTTCAATTCATTTAGACTATTCATTAGTGTGTTCAAGGAGTGTTTCATAATTTACACTAAATTTCTCTCAAATCCTTCTGCACATGAAAGGTTGCCTCCAAGTATCCAATCACATTTTGTACCTTGTATATTATTCTTTACTTTTAGGTAGACTTTTTTTGATTGACCATGCTATATTAGATCACATGTCTTAAATCCACAGAACCTGACACACAGTGAATAGTAGTAGTCTATTACTACTAAACCCTCTCTGTTTCTTATACCATCCGTGTTTTAAGATACCTAAAAGAGTAGTTGTTCATGTCCAGGAAAGCCAGGGAGAACATTGTCTTACCTTTCATCATCTATGCCATCCCATTCTACCTTCAATAGTTACAAATGAAGGATGCTTCATTTTGATATATTTCCAGAGTGATAGCCTGCTGCAGGGTATGAGGTTATCCTATAAAGCTCAATTTAATTTGACAATTAACTCCTGGTTAGGTTCATTACTATAACACTTAGGAAGGGAAGACTTCAGGAGATATTAAAAAGTCCATAATGGTTTGGGTCTACATGTTGCATACAGTGCTTAGATATGATTTTACACATTTTTGTTTAGTCGTCCCTATTACACCCCCGCATCCCCACACTTTGCTCTTACCACATCATAGCACATTTACTTCTTTATACTTCTATCTTTGTTATCACACTTTTTGAATGAGAGGCTGTGGTGGCTTAGCACCTAACCACAACCTACAGTGTGTGTTATATTAATATTAAAGGCCCTTTTACATACACTATGATTCAGACATTTGTCATTTTGTCAACAACAAAAATGTTGACATTTTTGGAAGTCGATCCACCACCAAAAGTGTGTGTTCATGCATGTGGGTGTATATATTTGTGAATTATGTACTTGTGTGATGAATCATAAGTTAAGAAGAGTAATCTGTGATTATCATCTAAATTAGAAATATGGAGAATTGGAAATAAAAGATTAGTGGTTTAAAAAGTTAACCACAATGGAGGAATAAAAAATAACCAGAGATAGTGAAGGAAGAGTAGGGCCCCCACTACATTTATAAGTTTTCTATTATAAAGATTCCAGTTAGATGAAATGATTAACTTTATGTTACAAAATGAAGAAAGCTAGTATTGTGCCCTAAATGCTTCATCTGAATCACTAAAAAAGAACCTCTTATTTCCCCCCTCTAAGAAAACCTCATGACAAACACGAGCTTCTTCTCTGTAAATTGGTGGGGTCATGGTGGAGTTATTTGTAGATCTAGCTAAAGAACAGACTCTGGAAATTGTGTGTGGTTGACACAGTTACAAAGTGCAGAATGAGTTTACATTTCTTTTGACTTACAGGGTGTTTGCAGAATGCAAGGCTATATTCACAGTTTGACTTAAATATCTGTTCCTGTGTTACCTGAGTTCCAGAGGTAGTTAATAATGAACTCTGGGATATATCATGCTTGTGTTTCCATGGGAAGTATAAATGAAATACAGTCATCTTATAGGCATGGTTGTTAGGTTGGGATTTTAAGCAAATACCAATTTGGAAACAAACATGATGAATTTCAACGTGTAGTTACCCATTGGTGACAGAGTACCAAATGCAATGATCAATATGCATTATTCTATGAGTAAGTTGCAGATTTTACTGATTTGACTACTCTCTTGTCAAGGCATTTCAGGGCATAATTGATTAAAATGTTGCATAATTTCACAGATGCCCGATTTACTCAAAATTTTAGATTGCCGTACAACTCAAGAAACAAACTTTACTGATGCAGTTTAATTGTGTGTTTTTCCCAACTCACTGTACTTGATTGAGGTGCGTGCTTCACTGATTGAGCCGAATACTTCATAGACAAAATTTTTAGTTTTTATCAATGGAAAAATATATTTCTATATCTTGATGTTTTTCAGTAAAGAGGTCAGAGTATGCAAAAATCCTCTTTGGAAGGCAAGCTTTGTTGTTAGGGATTATCATTTTTATTGCTATTATTTTTGTTATTTTGTTTAAGGTGGTTTCCCAGGCTCATAAACATTCTCTGCAATGTAGTTCTTAAACAAAAAGACACAACAGAATTCACAACAACCTGCTGAGGTTAGGCCTCCCATTTAAGTATAGGCAGTGTAGAATTAAAACGCTTGTCCTTTTGACAGTGTTGCTTCTTTTCACTGTACATGGGGCAGATTGTTTCTGAAGCATACATTTTAATTGGAATAATGCCTTAAAAAGTTTTTAAAAAGTAATAAAGAGTAAAATGATAATCATTTTCTTTAAATAAACACCAACATTCTTATGTTATACTCTTGTTTCTTTATTTTAAGATTTTTGGAACATCATAGCAGATCTTCAGATTGGTAGAAAGAGACCACAGATATATTTGGCAAGACTAATTTAAGTTCCTAATTTAAACAGCAAAGCATATCAAAACTTAGCTGAAGCTCTTTGGCAAGATGGAGAAAGAGAAGCAAACCTTACATTTAATAAACTTTCTCTACTTTTACAAGTTTTAGATTTACAGAAGAGTCTCTAGATATCGATGGGAGTTTCCTTACATATACCCTGCACCCAGGATCTGCTATTGTTTATATCTCAGATCACCTCCAACTCAGAAAGAAACCTCACAATGAGTAAAAGATATAGGAACATGCAGTTCACAGAGAAAGAACCCCAAGTGATCAATGATCAAATAAATAAATTCTCAACCCTACTAGCATTTTTTGCTGAGTAAATTAACAAGAAAACCAATGTCTAAAGTTTGGAAAACATATGCGGAAAGAGAAAATATATTTAGGAGATAGTAAAATTTGTAATTATATGGCAAAGATTTCCAAGCAAAGAAGAAAAGGCATGTAATTTACAACCCATCAATTCTACTTTGAAGTGTTAACCCCAGAGAATCCCTTGTTTTCAAAAAAGACATATAAGAAAGTTCATTGAATCTCTATTCTTAAGGACCAAAAATGTGGAAATCTTAAATATCCCTCAAAGGTGAATAAATTAATTGTATTTTAGTTTATTCTAATACTGGAAGAGTACATAGTAATGGAAATGAACTCTATCTACATGTATCTCTGGATAAGTGTCAAAGACATAAGTTCAAGTTTAAAAAGCTAGTTGCCAAAGTATCAAACACAATGAAAATGGGGCAATTATAAAAATATTAAAGCATATTTATTTATTTACAAATTTATAAAAAGTGAAAAGGCAAAACTTGCATTGGAATGATTCACTCTCACATTAGGTGTTGCTTCCTAGAGGTAGAGTAGGGAAAATAGGAGGTGAAGTGGAGACTTAGCAGTATCTTTTTTGCTTCTTTGTTTCTAGTTTTCTAAGTATTAACTTATTGGTACAATGAACATGCATATGCATGTCTTTTGATAAAACATACATACATTTCTATTGAATTTTACCTGGTGGTAGAACTACTAGGCCTTAAGGTACAGAAATATTTGATTCAATTATATCGCCATTTGCGAAGTTATTGTACAGCAGTGTTTAAAAATTCCAGCTGTAACATGCCCTGCCAACACTTGATATTGTCATTGTTTCTTGTCACTCAGTGATTGTTAACTCATATTATTATAGATATTCATTTGAGTACCTTCTTAAATTATGTACCTGAGTCACCATTTATTAGCTTTTATTGCATAATAAAATACCTAAAATTTAGTAGATTAAAGCAACAATATTTTGCTCAATCTATGAATGAATAATTTGGATTGATTTCAGGTAGGCTCACTCATGCAACTGCAATTACTCATTCTGCTTAACGGTGTAGCTTTGTTTCTGGGATTGGCTAGCTTAGGTTAGATGATAGGGATGATTAAGCCACATGTCCTTAATCACCCAACAGGCTAGCCTGAGCTTATTAACCTAACTGGCTGGGCAGGACCAAGAGCAAGAGCAAGGCACATGAAAGACTTCTTGATGCCTGATCCTGTATGTGCCACAACATTACTTCAGCCATTGTCAAAGCAATTTGCAAGACTTTCCCAAATTTAAGAGGTAGAGGATGTCTGTTCCTCTTGGTGGAAATAATTGAAAATCCATGTTCCAAATGGATCCAAGAAGAGTCAAATTTGTGATTATTTTTCTAATCTATTACAAAGTATGAAACTTTAGCCATTTTGTTATTGTAAACGTCTTCAACATTGTGGCTTTCTAATCACCTTTTTTTGGGGGCATGAGTAGTATTTTATTTTTTTTAAAGATTTTATTTATTTATTTGAGACAGAGAGAATGAGAGACAGAGAGCATGAGAGGGAGGAGGGTCAGAGGGAGAAGCAGACTCCCTGCTGAGCAGGGAGCCCGATGCGGGACTCGATCCCGGGACTCCAGGATCATGAACTGAGCCGAAGGCAGTCGCTTAACCAACTGAGCTACCCAGGCGCCCCATGAGTAGTATTTTAATAAGAAAAAGTTCTTAATATTAATGTGATTCAATTGATCAATTTGCCCCTGTGTGATTAGTGCTTTAGTTTTCTATGTAGTAAGACCTTTCCATTTTCCGAGTTACACGTTTTCTCCTGTATTATCCCTTAAGTGCTATCCCCTCTAGCTTTTTAAATTCAGATTTCATTTCTATTTGAGATTGATTTTTGTGTTGGGGGGGGTCAAAACTTTTTTTTTTCCACTTTGATAGTCATTCTCTCAATACAATTTGTTAAAAAGACCATCGTTTCCTCTTTACTCTGAAGTGATGTCTTTATAAGAGATTAATAAATTAATGAATTAAGTGTCCATAAAGGTGTTGGTCAGGCTGTTTCTTGATATTTTATTCTTTTGTTCTGTTTGTACACCCTTGGTCCAAACTTACTGCTGTAACTAGTATAGCATTCCAATGTCTTTTTAACCTTTATAGTGAGTCTGCCATCTGCCCACTTTGTTTTTCTTCTGTAATAGTGTCTTGGCTATCCTGAGCCTTTTGGCTTCACATATAGAAGAATCAGTATATAACTTTTCAAAGGAAAACTTTTTGGAAGATTGAAATTCTATTCATTCTACACACCTATTATTCCCAAATGATATCTTTTTATATCAAGTCTTTCAATCCATTGTCTATGTAAATCCACAGCAATCCATTGGATTATCTTTATGAAAGTCTTGCACATTGTTTGTCGGGTTTATTCCTAGGCTTTTAGAGGTTTTTCATGCTCTTTTGAATTGTATCACTTCAAATTTTATATTCTGTATCTTTCGGATATAGAGAAATTAGAATAATTTTTATATCATTCTTGTATCCTGCAACTTTGCTTTAGAATTAGTAACATATTCATTCTAATTTAATTTTTTAAAAAAATTCTGTGAGTCGGTCATACCATATGGGAATAATACTGTTTTATTTATTTCCAACCCTATAACATTCAATTTCTTTTTCTTGCCTTACTAAACTGGCTAGCTCTAGTAAACTGGTAAATAAAGGTAGTGATAGTAGATATGCTTGTTCAGTTACTAGTTTTAAATGGAAAGCATTCAACACATCCTTAAGTATAATGTTTTCTTTTGAGTTTTTAAGGTTCCTTTCACTTTAAGTTCCTTTCTTTTCCTATTTTGCAAAGGTTTTTTTATTAATAGATTTTAAATGTTATCAAATCCTTTTTGCAGCTATTATATTTTCCCAATTATTCTAGAATTTTCTAAATTACATGGTAATTTTTTAATATTAGATAAATTTTAATATACAGAATAATGTGGTTCATTCATTATATAAACATATGGATAACTTTTGATAAAATTTTTAAAATAATTTTGTGAGGTTCATGTTTTAGACTATCATTTCCCTTTACATACTATTCCTCTTATGCTTGGATATAAGGTGGCCTTACAAAATAAGCTGGGGAATTTGCACTTCCTTTATAAGCTCTAGAAGTTTTCAAGTTATATTAATGGCTATCTTCCTCTCCGATGGGTAAAATCTTACTGTCAGGGCCTGAGACAATCTTTGTGTGAAGATCTTTAAGTACAGATGTAATATCTCTTTTTAGGTCTAAGCCTATTCAGAGTTTTTATTCTTTATTGTGTCAGTATTGGTAAGTTTTATTTGTCTAGGATATTGCCATTCCATTTACATATTCAATTATATCAGCATAAAATATTTTCATGATATACTTTTGCATGTCTTTAAGTATGTAAGAACTGAGTACATATCCTTTATTTCAATTTCTTTCATGGATTATTTGTGTTTTTTTCTTTTTGTCATCATTGTAGCTACTTATTTTATTAATTTGTGGATATTTTGGAAGTAATTTTAACTTTGTTGATCCTCTGTTGTGCCTTTGTTTATAGTTCATAAATGACATCCCCCACTATCTTTTTTTTTCTTTCTTCAAACTTTTGAGGAGTTTTCTTGGTTATTCTTATTATGTTGTGAGGATATGGCATACATTTTCTTTAATCTTTAACTCTTAATAAAATTAAAATTTCTTTAATTTTGACACAGTTTTATTTCCAATTCATGTTTAAACTAGAAGCAATGCTGCAATGATAATCTTTGTAGCTTTTCAGAATCCTTAATTATCACATAAAATTTAGTGACAATAGTTTCTTTTTCTTAGGATGACACCCATGTTTTATCAGCTAGGCAATGGGCAGCAGCAGTACTGTTCTTTTTTGGTTTGTCTCTCCTGGCATGGAAATCATCCCTTTGAGTGAGTTGGGGTAAGGAGATAAATGCCCCTGAATTCTTGTGTAGAGGGAAGAGATCCCAACATCTTTGTCATAGTCACCTGGAATTCAGTCTCTTAACATGGAGCTTGTGGAAATGAGAACTATTGGTGCTTTGTCCCCTCCAAGAATATACCAGAGTTCATGACTGGAAGCTAGGAGATGAAGTAGCCTAATCTTAGCCATACCCATTCAGATTGGAGCTTTGGTCACACTGACCTGAGGGTAGGAAACAAGAAATGGATTATGGTACAAGTGCCATGAACTCTCACTTTTCTTACCAAGATTTACTAGAATTTTTTGACTAAATACTTCTCCATTTGATGTATGCCTTTAGGATAATTTCCAAACTTTTTGCTTTATATATAACTTTCAGCAGTTATGGTTGTTGCACTGGGGAGCATATCCACTGAGCTCCTCACATTATCATTCATGAAGTTGCTGCCCTATTGTTTTCTTTCCTCTCATTTATACTTTTATATTTTCATTGGTGCATCTGCTCCTCCCTCCCAAAAATATTCTTTTGAGCAGAGGTCATCACACTACAGCCTGTACACCAAATCTGTCCCACTGCCTGATTTTGTAAATGAAGTTTTATTGGAACACAGGCATTTTCACTTGTTTATGCATTGTCTATGCCCACCTTTGCTGCCTTTGTATTACTATGGCAGGGAGGAACAGTTACAACAATGACTACATGGCCGAATGACCACATCTGCTAGCCTGCTCTTTACAGAAAAACATGTGCCTGCTCTGTTTTAATGGATTCTTATTCTCCCTTGTTCACTCATTTTTTAAACTACTGGGCATAGATGATATACTTTTAACATTTTACTTCCAAAAATATATTAGAAATTTCTTTACAATGTTACATTTAATATTTAAAAAAATAAGTCTTTCCTACTTGCTCTCCCCATAATGTTACTTTAAATAAAATATTTTTCAATGTGTTAGAACATTTTCTCAAGTACTTCCCTCATATTCTTGATGTGAATGCTACCCAATTTGAAACTTTGCATAATATTTTTCCCTGACAAGTAAATAGTATTTTATTTATTTTTAAAAAATATTTTATTTATTTATTTGAGAGAGAGAGAGAACACAGAGGGAGAGGGAGAGGAGAAGCAAATTCCCCGCTGAGCAAGGAGCCTGATGTGGGGCTGGATCCCAGGACCCAGGGATCAGACACTTAACCGACTGAGCCACCCAGGTGCCCCAAGTAAATAATATTTTAATTGGGAATAGGATTTTGTTCCTTTAAGATATTTGTCCTCAATTTATAAGACCATTTTTTTTTAAATCATGGAATGCAAAAATTTCCCTAATGATAATTACTAATATTGATATTTCATTTTAATTTTTAATTATTTTTCATTCATCTTTCCTGGGCCTTAGATAAGCCTTCCAAGCTGCAGTCGATTCCTTATTTACATAATGAACATTTTTCTCTACTAATTGAGTCTAACTATATGTCTCTCTATATTTTTCTTTTTGGGAAGGCTTATATGTCCCATGTTATAGCTGATGTATATGTACACAGTCATTTATCTTTGCACTCAATTTTTCATCTATTTTTGCTATGAATTTTAAGATATTCATTCTACTTGAAATTCCAGAACATTTAGCCGGTTTTTATTTTTATTTTTTTTATTTATTTTATTTTATTTTTTAAAGATTTTATTTATTTATTTGAGAGAGAGAGAATGAGAGACAGAGAGCATGAGAGGGAGGAGGGTCAGAGGGAGAAGCAGACTCCCTGCCAAGCAGGGAGCCCGATGCGGGACTCGATCCAGGGACTCCAGGATCATGACCTGAGCCGAAGGCAGTCACTCAACCAACTGAGCCACGCAGGCGCCCCGTTTAGCTGGTTTTTAATAGTGACCATCTCACATCTACTCTGCCTATTAAATTTCCAGATTCAAAATCCTTGATCAGAGTGCTTGAAAATCTTTTCTTAATTTATTCCCTTAGAAACTCTTACATTTTTCTGTGCATTTAAATTTCCCATGTGGATTTTTTGTGAATTCTACTTCAATGGAAACTACCTATTCTTTAAATTCAGATTCACTTTCCACTCAGTAATCTGAGTCCACCTATGTTCAGCAGTACTCAACCTTGGCTGCACATTGCAATGACCAGTGAAGCTCTTGAAACTGCTGTTTACTGGCTCCCCAGAGGTTCTAATTGAATTGTCCTAAGGAGGCCCCAGGTGATTTTAATGGGCAGTCAAGGTTGTGTTCTACTACTCAGTTGTTTTTTATTGATTATGGCTTGATGTACTCTTCTCCCCAACATCTGTTAGCTGAAAAATAATTAATGAGAGTGGAAACTGGAGCAGGAATATTGGATCAAATGTTAGAAGATTCACATTGAAAAACTGCAGAGCCACAAATGGAAACAGCTAACACCCCAAAAACATTATTACTCCTGGGTCATATACCTGGAAAAATGGACTTTCAATAAAAAAATAAACTTCTGGGGCGCCTAGGTGGCTCAGTCAGTTGAGTGTCTGACTCTTCATCAAAGCTCATGTCTTGATCTCAGGGTTGTGAATTCAAGCCCCACATTGAAAAATATAAAAATAATAAACAAACAAACTTGTAACTTACGAAACCCATAATTTTTGGTCTCTTTTACAGCTGCTTTAACAATATCCTAAATAATATAAGTACCTAAAAGGTACTAAGCATTATGCCAACCAACAGTGGGGGAATAAAAAGACAAATATAATTTTCTGGTCTCACATACCCTTCATATTTTCTTGGGTAAGCACTATTTTCCTTTACTATATGCTTATTTTCTGTATAAATCATCATTTAGCATGATGCTAATTCTATCTTATTTATAAATCTGAATATTTTCTAATGATTTGCTAATGATTTACTAATATTTGCTAATATTAATGATTTGCTAATATTTTGCTTAATGATTTGCTAATATTAATTAAAATGATTAAAATGATTTGCTAATATTAATTTCTCTCTTGGGTCTTTGTAGCCTGAATAACCCCTGCTTTAATATACTCTACAACTCTAGTTGGCTTATACAAATAGAATTCCTCTATTAATATGCATCATAAGTTCAATCACTTTCCTATTCTATCCTACTCTGAACTTTTGGTTCAATGAACTAAAACAAACCACTAGGGCGCCTGGGTGGCTCAGTTGGTTAAGCAACTGCCTTCGGCTCAGGTCATGATCCTGGAGTCCTGGGATCGAGTCCCACATCGGGCTCCCTGCTTGGCAGGGAGTCTGCTTCTCCCTCTGAGCCTCTGCTCTCTCTATCTCATTCTCTCTCTCAAATAAATAAATAAAATCTTTAAAAAAAATAAAACAAACCACTAATTTTGACAATTATTCACATACTTTCTTGTGTAATTATGTACTTTATATCTATGTTTCTTGTCTTGATAATACAAGTTACATAAAGTTAGAATCACCACTTTGTTCTTCTTTATAACCCCTTTAATTCCTGGCACCATGCTAAGCAAATGGCATATATTCAATAAATATGACATAATTAATTTTTCATTATTAAACTACTTACATGTACATATTGTAAGAAAATGGGAACATTACAGATGCACAAAATTCAGAAAACCTACTATATTCCCATTTTTTTTCAAAGTAATCATCTATGAACTATTGAATATATTACTTTCCAGACAGTTTTCTGTTGGTATGCTATTATCCATTGAATTTATCATTTACTCTTCAGAAATGAGGTCATCTCACAAATACTCTACAGCAATGTACTGTTTGCCTTAAGAAAATATCTTAGCTATATTTTTGATGTTAGCATATATTTTGTCTAATTTATTATAGGAGCTAAATAATTAAATTAATATTCCTGACCAAATGGAAATGCCTCCATATTATGAGGCTTAAGTGAGATTTATAGTTTTGTATGCAAAACTGAAGATTTTTAATGCCATATATTTAAAATAAAGATGAAAAATATTGAGAAAAGTGCAGTATCATTTTTTAGGGCTAAAGGTGGGCGAAGTACAAAGATCTCTTTCCTTTGAACACTTCTTTAAAGATTTTTTATTTTTATTTATTTGAGAGAGAGAGAATGAGAGAGAGAGCACATGAGAGGAGGGGGGGTCAGAGGGAGAAGCAGACTCCCTGCCGAGCAGGGAGCCTGATGCGGGACTCGATCCAGGGACTCCAGGATCATGACCTGAGCCAAAGGCAGTCGCTTAACCAACTGAGCCACCCAGGCGCCCTGAACACTTCTTTACTTTCTCCTCTTCCTTATAACCTTTCTTGTCTTCTCTTTGTGGATCTGAGCTGATAAAAGGGAGCTGAATTTGCCTTCTTTATTGCGATATGTCACTCCTGTGATACACAGCACTAAGTGGAGGACAAGGTGGTTCTTAGGGCAAGAATTCATGGAATATTATATATGTGCAGCTTGGATCTAGGATTAACAGTTGAAAGTAATTTTTTATATTTCTAGACTGATTAGCCTAGCTCTCTAGAGAACTAAAACAGATTTCAGTAATAAAGATGGCAAAAAAATCAAGAGCTCAGGCATATATGCTATCATCTCTGCTATCACTCTAAAATTTAATTAGAAAGGATTCCCCCCCCCCAAAAAAAGGAAGAAAGAAAGGGCTTCCATGAATTATTGGAGGTTGACTATCCACATATTTTCTCAGTCCAGTAATAAGGTAAAAGAGGCTATATTCCTGAGGACAAAGAGAACCAGAGAAAAGGCAACAGATTTGATATTTCAACAAAATTTGAAGACAAAAAGGAAAATGGAGAAGTGGTAACTGATTTGGAAGCAAAGTTATTACCTGGGTCTCTACAGTGTGGAAGACCAATGAGCTAAAAGCCACAGAACCCTTAATGCTCCACAGAACTCTTAAAGCCTCATTATGTGGAGGAACCAAGTCAGTACTGCAGAAGTCTGGGACTGAAAAAAAAGACTTGTCAAAATCTAAGTACAGAGCAGATGGAATCTCCAGGTCCCCTCTCCCACTGAGAGCCATCCAGCAACAATCCTTCTCTATACACACAGGGCACATAAGATTTATTCTTTGGGTAAATTGAATGTGAGATACTCCAGATGTGGGAGCATAAGCCACTTCAGAAGGCTGGAGTAAATTACCTTTTGCAAACTGGAGAATTAATTAAAAACCTACATGTTAACTGGCACATCCACCCTTTCTTGTGTCCAGCTTCTGCAAAGCAAGTAGGTAGATTTATATCCTGTAAACAAAAGAGAAGCAAAAGGAATTCCCAGTTCTTAACTGGGCACAAATCCAACAGTGCCAAGTTTAATTTGATGCTTGAGGATTGAACACTGTAAAGAGATCTCCATGGATAAGTGGGGAGGATAATGGGGAAGATCGAACAGCTTGATGCTTTGTGGGTTTCGCTTTGGCAAAAATTTTGATATGTATATGACAGATCTATTTGAGCATTTGGAATAAAATAACAGTAGAAATATTGTTTAGAAAAACAATGAAAAGTAACTGTTAGAAGAAATGACTAAACGATATGGAGGGGTTAACCATGAGAATTGGGTATTAGGGTAGAAATAGGGGATGGGCATGTTGTTTTTCATTGTAAGTGTTTTTAGCCTTTATTATTATTTTTTAATACCATGGCTTATACTACTTTGATAATCAATAAAGGTAATTTGAAAATAAGTAACATCTAGGGATTCAGAGATGTATTGTAGGGCAAAAAAGACAAACATTAGGTAATTTCCCAGTCGTTCCCTTCATTCATAGGTGGTGTTTATTGATTGTCCATAAAACTACGCATATTCAGAACACACATATGTATATTAGTGAGTTTACTATTTGGATAAGACATATATAATTGGGTAAATATTAAACATTTTATAGAGAATTTTGGATGATAGAAAAAAATCACAAGATAGTTGGAAGTGGGAAAAAAACTATGAGTGCATAGGTAAAATAAGGTTGCATTTTAAATGTGGATGTTTGTTACATAGCAGATGCAGAATAAAGCAGAGCAAAGAAATGGAAAACTTTAAATCAAGCATGAATAATTTGAACTTTTAGATTTTGAAATGAATTAAAATATGTGATGGGTGCTAAATAGCATAAATTTAAATTCATAACATTCCAAAGAGAAAACTAATAAGTGTTATTGAAAACATCTCCCTGGGATCATAATTTTTCTTTTAGGTTATGGCAGAGACAGGCAGTGTATTCACCAAGACTGTATCTTCTTTCTCACAGAGACCTAGACTACATTCACCAGCCTACCATACAGATGTCAGGGAGGGGGCTATATGAACAACAAAACTTTTATCTGTCCATAAAAGCATCCATGTATTTTCCTTCAAACTCTTTCTAGTTTCACTCACTTATTCCAGTTTTACTCACTCATTTGAAAGCCCCCTGTTGAAAACGGCAGAGCCCCAAGGTGGAGAAGGCGTGGATACATCCATCACCATTTTGAGAAACATCAATCAGAAACATCTTTTGGACTCTACATGAACAAAAAATAAACTTCTATCACCTATGAGCCTTTATACAGTTTTTGACCTGTGTGTTATAAAAACTAATACATCCTAATACATCCCCTACATAAAATAGGTGAGATGAAGCATCAGGTAAGATAATGATGTCAAAATAGGCAAATAACCCTCTACAGCTGGAATCAACAAGAGAGCATGCAAGAACACTGGAAAAGGAAGAAAAAGTGTTCTCAATTGCCAAAAATAATACAATAAATCATTAAGAGAAATCAGTAGAAGGATGCTTTCTTGATTTCTTGATTACACGTGATGTGTTTTTTTCTAATACACAATTGCAAATAGTCCTCAAGAAATGTTGTAGCATGTAATAATCCTACCTGGAATTACAATGTTATGTTATTGGGCTTTACTCTCCTTAACTTTGCCAGTTCTTTCTCAGTTATTTCTCTTGTAGTACTTATCTTTTTCTCATTGCTACATAGATTCTTTATGGAGTAGAGAATTCTATTTATAAATTTTATGTACCTTATAGTTGTTATAAATATTATCCCTGGTGTGTTAATTGAACTTTAACTTTATTACTAATGGCTCTTTAATATTTCTACCAAAGCAATACATATTCGCTGAAGAAAATTTATAATGAATGATAATAAAATTATTCATTAAAATCACTTTCCACAAAGAAAGCCAGGCCAACATGGCTTCATTGGTGAATTGTACCAAATAATTAATTAATTAATTAATAATTCAGTCCTTTCTCTTTTATTGAGATAAAATTGACATATAACATTGGGTAAGCTTAAGGTGCACAATGTGATGATTTGATACATTTATATATTGCAATATGATTGCCACCATAGCTTTAGCTAACACCTCTATATGGTCACATAATTATTATTTTTTATGCTGAGAACAGTTAAGATACAATCTCTTAGCATTTGAGGTATATAATACAGTATTAGTATGATCACTATGCTATATATTAGATCTCCAGAACTTATTCATCTTCTAATTGCAAGTTTGTACACTTTTTTTTTTAAAGATTTTATTTATTTATTTGAGAGAGAGAGAATGAGAGAGAGCACATGAGAGAGGGGAGGGTCAGAGGGAGAAGCAGACTCCCTGCCGAGCAGGAAGCCCGATGCGGGACTCGATCCAGGGACTCCAGGATCATGACCTGAGCTGAAGGCAGTCGCTTAACCAACTGAGCCACCCAGGCGCCCAAGTTTGTACACTTTTAACATGTCCCCAGTTCTCCCACTATCCCGCAGCCCTTGGTAACCAGAAATCTACTTTGTTTCTACAAGTTCAGTTTTTTAGATTTCACATATAAGTCATATCACACAATATTCATCTTCCTCTGCCTGTCTTATCCTGCTAAGCATAATGTCTTCAAGTTCCAACCATGTTGTCACAAATGACAAGATTTCCTTCTTTCTCAGGGCTGAGTAATATTCCATTGTATGTATATACTACACCTTTATCCATTCATTCATTAACAAACATTTAGGTTGTTTCCATAGGTTGTTTCCATAGGTTAGCTGCAATAAACACAGGAGTACAGATATCTTTTCAATACCCTGTTTTCATTTCCTTTGGATATCTACCCAGAACAAGGATTGTTGGATCATATGATAGTCCTATTTTTAATTTTTTGAGGACCCTCCATATCGCTTTCCATACTGAATGCATCAGTTTAAATTTCCACCAACAGTGCACAAGGGTTCTCTTTTTTCACCAACTTGCCAACATTTATCATCTTGTCTTCTTGATGATAATCACTGCAACAGTTATGAGGTGATACCTCATCATGGTTTTGATTTGCATTTACCTGATGTTTAGAGACATTGAGCATCTTCTCACGTACCTGTTAGGCATTTGGATATCTTCTTTGGAAAAAAAAAAATCTATTAAGTTCTCTGCCCATTTTTAAATCAGATTGTTTTTACTGTTTTGATTAGTTCTTGCTGTTGCTACATATGGCAGTCTCAGGAGTTCCATTCACATAGACATTAAAGCTTTGCTGTGTACAAAGTGCACTGCCTATCTGAGGCTCACCTCTTTTCCTGGGTTACAAAAGCAACAGATGCCACACTCCAAGGTGAGCAGAGAAGCCACGCTGTAGGGTTTACAAAGATTGCAATTGACCTAGTTACAAAACTCTAAAATCTTCACTCACAAGAAAATTATAATGTGTTGGAAGCTGTTGGAGAGCAAACAACATATTTTAATATTTTCAAAGTTGATGGTATTTCCTCTTTAGCCTAAGTAAAAAAAAAAGAGTTGTTGTAAGGACACATTCTCTCTCTTGGAAAACTTGATAAATGATATCTACAGTTTGGGGGAAGTAATGGACTGTGTGTGACTTCTGTCTAGAGAGTATAAAAAATGAGAGTTGGTCAGTCTGGCTGGTAACAATGGGTCCAAAGAGAGGTGGCCGTATCAGGATTGGCCAAAGCATTTTGAAACAAAAGGGAGTGATTCCCACAGACAAGATGTGGGCCACAAGTGGCAAGAGGTGCAGGATGTCGTTGTCACCTGAAACAGGGGAAATATCTCAGCAAAATGAAGGGAGGCAACTCTGATGCCTGGGGGCTGAGAACACAGGTGTAATCAACAACTACTCAATGACATTCCTCCCTACATTTCACAGGAACTTCAGGTTTGAGACCTCAGGGTAAGGAGTTAGGTTTCTTTTAAGTTCCCACAAAGGAACCCATAGAAAAGGAATTGAAATTGATTACTTCTCGTATCTAAAAAAACATAAAGTTACCTCATAAGCATATTATCAAATAGGGACTTCTCACCTGTCTCTCCATTGAGCATACTGGAATGGCTTAGAAATCATGAAATCAGGGTGGGAAATGTAGGTGGTGATCATGCATCCCTCTATCATGCCGAAGACCAACCTGCTTTCAGTACAGGCAGCTACAACTATGAGTAAAGTCTAAATGTTCTGTGATTATGCTAGACTGAACTAGACATATTATTTATTAATTGACACTGTTATCTTTCCTGACAGTGACACAAAAAATCATGGAGCTCATCCTAATTTTTATTCACAAGCAGTAAAGCATCATTCACACAAAACAAATGTAGAGAGATAGTGATAGTAAAATATAAAACTCCTGATTAGAGTCCTTGGGTCCTGTTTCATTTACATAACTATTATATTTATAGCTATTATGGATAAATAAAAATATCAATTTGTGCATATCTTAGATATACGTTACAAATTATAACAGTATTTTAATACTTTTATATTAACAAATTAATATTTTTGCATAGTTCAAAAGCCCACTATAATTTGTTTCTTTTTTCCCAAAGCTTGATCTGAAGTAGGAGTCAGTAAAACATAGCTTGTAGGCAAAATCTAGGTCCCTCCCTGTTTTTGTAAATAAAGTTTTATTCGAACACAGCTTCACTTGTTTGCTTACACATTCTTTACAACTACCTTTGGTTATAATAGCACAATTGAGCAGTTGCAAGAGAGATTGTGTGGCCAGTAAAACCAAAAATATTTACTGTACAGAAAATATTTGCGAACTTCTGATCTAGAGCACTATTCTATGCAACCTCCAGAATCAGATGCAAGAGCAACTTCATCATATTAGGAGATTTTTCACTCAACAGCTGATTTTCAAATTGATAGTAACAGATTGATTTTAAAGGAAAACAAAACGTGTTAATGTGTTTATATGTATAGCATGCTCTCATGAAATCTTGAAAACTGCCAAAATATGCATCTTGCTTACAAATATTAATGTTAATTTCTCTCATTTGTTTGTTGCAAAGTTATGTCAGTGTAGTTCCACTACTCATTTATACCCTTATTTAGATCAGAGGGGGGTGATGTATGAGGCTTAACATATTAATAAGCTTCAATTAAAATGATTTACAAGGGGTGCCTGGGTGGCTCAGTCATTAAGCATCTGCCTTCAGCTCAGGTCATAATCTCTGGGTCCTGGAATTGAGCCCCGCATTGGGCTCCCTGCTCAGCGGGAAGCCTTCTTCTCCCTCTCCCACTCACCCTGCTTGTGTTCCCTCTCTCCCTGTCTCTCTCTCTCTCTGTCAAATAAATAAATAAAATCTTAAAATAAAATGATTTACAAGTAATAGACAGGACCTGGAAAAACATTTTTTTCAAAATTCACAATAATCTTTCTATAATATTGAGTGAAATGGATCTCAATTTGTGGCAAAGAGAAAAATGAAAATATAATAATGTAAATATTGTAAAGACATGAAATGAGACTGAGACAAATCTATTAACTGTTAATCTAATAACTGATATCATGACATATATTCGCCATGTAAAATAAAACAGCAACATTAACCTTGCAACCATTCAGTGACACATCTACCAACATCTAACAAAAGCACAAAGTTTTAATGATATTGAAAATTCAGTATAATAAAAAAAAGAAAATTCAATATATTATGTAACAAATTAGCTCTAGAAAAAAATGAGTGAGTAAAAATGAATAGATGGAGCATTTAAGATAGGAAGTCAGAATTAAGTCTGAATACATATGTTTTGTTTATTTTTGGAAAGAATTCACACATGAACATTGCCAAAACTAAAGGACACAGAAAGTCCTGAAGGAGAAAGATACGATGAGAGAGAAGGGAGGGGAATATAATAGAGGAAAGCAATCTACCATATTCCGCGACATGAAGTCATCTCATTACACATAGCCAGAACTAAATGTAAACTGGTCAGCAGCTCAGTTGTCTAGGACACTTAAATATAAAAGATGTTCAAACGTAGTAGTTCCAAAATGGAACGATTTAGAAACATATGAATTGCTTCTGCTTTCATTCAGCATATTATCTGATAGAAGTCAAGCACACACACACTCTCTCTCTCTCAAATAAATAACAAAACTAACAAACAAAACTTATATCCAGTCATAGATCTATATTTCCCTATAATATATTATGATAAGCACATAAAGTCATAAGTGAGCAGAAACTTGATAACCTCAGGCAAAGGAATTCTACGACAAAATCAGTTATGATGTGCTGTTTAGTAGAAATCAATGATGTCTTTTATTACCTAAGTGATAAAACCTTTAACATGCCCCTAGAACATTCCGGTTTGGCAAATGGCAAAAGATTATTAAAGTAGATTATGTACGGTTACATAGGAAATGTTTCATAGGTTTTCTTTAGAATCTTGACCTGAGAAAATGAATTAGTATAGATATTGGCTTTAAATTGCAAATTTTAATTAATTAAAACTGGATGTTTTTACCCCTAAAAAATCACATTTAACATACATTTAACAAATATCAGACTGAAGCAAGGAAAATATATATATTTTCTATTTGTATATATTTTGAGCCAAAAAATCCTCATCGACAAATTTATCCTAAGGAAAATAGTAGAGCAGGAACATATAGATCTCTTCAAAAATGTTCTACTTAATATTTTTCATAATAATAAATATTTCTCAAAGTTTTGTTTGTGACTAATTAAATCTAGGGTTTGGGATAAAATTAGAGTGGAACTGGAGCCTGTCATCCCCAGAATGGAAAAATAAAGAGTGAGTTGTTGGAAGAGCATGATCCAGGTAGTTGTGGTAGGTTACATCTATTGTGAAAAGACTAATATCCAATCCTAGGACCTCTGTTCCTTGGGGAAGGAGAAGGAGGAGTAGCAAAAGGAGAAGGAGGAGGCAGAGATAGGGATGGGGGAGGAGGGACAGGGGAGGGAAAGGAAGGTGAAAGAGGAGATATTAAAGCTGTTTCTTATGATAGGATATCAGAGCTAAAGTCACTGCTAAAACCCAGGAGGTAATATGAGGGGCTCCCATCTGAGAAGAGTAGCTACATTAAAGTTTTGTCAATCTGAAAGACTGGGATTTATCTTTATGTAGACTTTTGACTTAATTGGTTGGGAATTGTAGATGGAAGGACAAACACACTTTATTAACAGAAATGAGTCAAGACCCCTACTATTCTGTTTGGAATATGCAATATCCCCAGTGGGGATTTCCATGGGCACAGTACTCTAAGCCCTAATAATAATCCATGGTTTGGATCACAGGCCCAGAGCACTAGGTAAAAGTAGCAGTAAAACTGGTGGACAGAACGTGAGTGCAGAGGGAGAGAAGAAAAAAGAAAATATTACCATCATCACTGTCAACAAATAACAAAGAGAATGACATATAAAACTTCCAAAAAGCACAAGATACTCTAATGTTAAAAAACTCAACCAACAAAATAAACAATAAAATCAAGAGTTTTGTTTCATGGAGGTGCCTGGGTGGCTCAGTCAGTTAAGCCTCTGCCTTTGGCTCAGTTCATGATCCTTTGGTCCTGGGATCAAGCCTCGAATCAGGGCTCCCTGCTCAGTGGGGAGTCTGCCTCTTCTCCATCTGCCTCTCCCCCAGCTCATACTCTCTCTCTCTCAAATAAATAAATAAAATCTTAAAAAAAGAGTTGTTTCATATGAAATACATTTTTTTTTTAAAGATTTTATTTATTTATTTGACAGAGAAAGACACAGCGAGAGAGGGAACACAAGCAGGGGGGAGTGGGAGAGGGAGAAGCAGGCTCCCCGCCGAGCAGGGAGCCCGATGCGGGACTCGATCCAGGGACTCCAGGATCATGACCTGAGCCGAAGGCAGTCGCTTAACCAACTGAGCCACCCAGGCACCCTCATATGAAATACATTTTATAAAATAGAAGACTTGAGATATTCTCAGGAGCATACAAATAAGAGGCATAATTTTACTTAAATTAATAAATTGGAGCACAGAAAATATGAAGTTTGGAAAACTATAAAACAAAAGTAGGAAATACTGATATGAAAAATACTGTGATTAGAATTTAAAATGCTATAAAATGCTACAAACAAAATGATCTCTAGGCAGGACAATTTAACAACAGAATTAGTGGACTGGAAAGCCATATTGAGACATTCACGCAAAACACAGTTTTGATATGAAGTTAAAGAATTAAAGATATTAATAAAGATGGAAACCAGATGAAGAAGTTATAATTCTGTCTAATAGGAAGGTGAAGAGCTTGGAAGGAATGAGAAGTAGCATTTGAGGAGAAATTCTTGAAGATGTTCCTTAAACTCAGAGATTTACACACAGATGCTCAGTTGAAAGATGTGTTTCATCAAGAAGAAAATTGAATCCAGAAAGCGGTATGGGGGAGGAGCTATTTAACTCAGAAATTAAAAAATAAAAGTTTTTAAATGAAAATATACACTAAAATACATACAACAAAACATTTCGTGCATAAAATACAATAATAAATCTCTGAAAACTTTTACATAGATGTGGAAATATGTTAAGTTGCTAATCATTGTCAGAGAGAGAAAAAATAATTTAATAACTGTAGCATATATTATAAAAGGACTATAATTATATCCAGCCCCTAAAATCTACAGATAAACACCAAAGGAATCGAAATGTAATCTAAATTTTCTAATCAGAGTGGAAAAGTGATTTTGGAAATTTGACTTATTCAAACAAAAGTCACAGAAATGGAAAAAACAAGAAAACTAAAGAGTAAACAAAATGCAAATCAAGATGGCATAAAGTAATGCAAATATTGATATCAGTAATTATAATACATGCATGTGAATAAAACTTAACATTTAAAAATAGAATTAATATATTAGCTAAGAAAAATACCCAGTTATTTGTTTCTTATATCAAAAGACATACACCTAGAAGCACGTAAGAAAAGGACAAATAATCCTAAGAAGCTATAAAAATCATGAACCTACATGGACTTACTAACAATTCCTTCATTTATTCACCAGTTATGTGTTGCTTATTGTCCCAGAAGTGAGAGATACCCATGAGACAAAATCTCTGATCTCAAACACCTTATATTTTAGCAGTGGAAAACTATACATTCCCTCTCTCTCTCTCTCTCACACACACACACATACTAATGCTGTGAAGAAAAATAAAGCAGGAGAAGGGGGATGGAGAGAAAGCAATGAGGCAATGAGGAAGCTTGCCATATGGACAGCTAGGAAAAATTATAGGGAGCGAGTACAGCAAATATAAATGTCTAGGAAATTTCCAGTTTTGAATTCATTTGATTTCAACCCTTTTATACATTTTAACTCAACATTTTCCTTACTAAATCTGATTCTGGGTTCACTTACACGTCTTGATTTGACTTTAGTCCTACAGAACAAAGAACATATCTAAATGACAAAATTATCCTTAGTATTTGAGGCAAATGACAGATTACATTCTAATTCAGACCTCCTTGTGAAAATCAGCTTCACATTAAATATATATTGGTACTATCTCAAATATGTTGTTTGAAAAGCAACACATATAAAATGCAATTATATGCATATATATGTCTGTATGCTTAACAAGAGCTCCATGAAGTTTTAAGAATATCTAAAATAAAAGTTGCTTGCTGACCACCTTTTCTCTTCTATTGCAAGATATTTGCTGACATCTATGAGTAGATTTTAAAATGATCATAACTCTGCCTTATTAATTTCACTTCCATGAAATTATAGTTAATAAGAGTGGAATTCTGTAGACATTACATATCTTACCATATGTATTTATATTATTCAAATAAGTATGTATTTCTATTTTGGGGAAAGGGGTAAAAGCAGTTAACAAAGTTAAAGTACCATGGAAAAAGTATTGGTTGAATATTAAATGAAAAAGAAAGGCCAGCAACTATATTTTATACTTACTATAAGCTAAACTCTAAAAATATGCATAGAAAAACTATAGGAAAGTTATACAGTAAAATGGTAAGAAGTTTTAACATTAATCCAGGCATTAGAGGTGACTTTTTTTAGACTTGAGAAATTCATGGTTCATTTAAACAATTAATTAAAATTAATTGACACTGGATGAATGTTGATGATTATTGACAAATATATATACACTTGTATAACAAAACTCCAAAGATCACCCTTTACATGCCTTCATATAGAATCACCACCCTCCCCAAAGTGAAATAAACATTTGATTGATAGTCCTATAGATATTCCAAAAGACATGAAATTACTGGGTCATATGCTGGCCACATGTTGAACTTTTATGAAACTGCAAATGAATTTTGTACGAGTAATGTATCAGAGTACCAGCTGTCAAATATCTTTAACATTTGGCTTACTCCTTTAAATTTTAATCATTCTAGTAGGTTTCTAGTAATATTTCATTTTGGTTTAATTGCAATTCACTAATGACTAGTGATGTTGGGCATCTTTTTACATCTTTATGGGTCAATCATATGTCTTTTTGGTGAAATGTCTCCAAACTTTTGGTCCACTGAAAAAAATGGATCTAGGAGTTATTTTATTTATTCTAGAATAAGGCCTTTGTCAGATACATGTATTATTAATATTTTCTCCAAATGTGAGGCTGGCCTATCATTTTGATAAGCAAAGACTTTTAATTTTTATGATCTCAATCAGTTTTCCTTTCTTTTATGCTTAGTGTTTGTGAGTTCTGTCTAAAAAAAATGTTTTCTTGCTCCAGGTTATCAATACTTTCTATGTTTCTTTCTAGATACTTTATAGCTTTCACTTTCACATTTAGATCTACAATCCATCTTGTCAAGTTGCATACGGTGTGAGTATAGCTCAAGGGTTTTTTTTTTCCTTTTTTTCTTATATGGATTTACCTTATTTTACCAATCTTTATGAACATCTATCCTCTTTGCTTTCATTTGCACCATTGTCAAAAATCATTTTACTGGGGTACCTGGGCAGTTGTTTAAGCATCTGCCTTCGGCTCAGGTCATGATCTCAGGGTCCTGCAGTCAAACCCCATATGGGGCTCCCTGCTCAGTGGGGAGTCTGCTTCTCCCTCTCCCTCTGCTCCTCCCCCATTCTCACATGCTCTCTCTCAAATAAATAAATAAATAAAATTTTACTGAATATACGTGTACTTAATTCTGCCCTCTCTTCCAACTACTGTCTAATCTTACACAAATGCATTATTTTAATTATTGTAGGTGTATAGTAAGACTTGAAATATGGTTTTGTGAGCCTCTTGTTTATTTTTCTTTATCAAGATTATTTTGACAAATCCATGGATTTTGTAACACTATATGAGTCTCATTCTTAATTTATGAATTTCTTTAAAAAAAACCATCTGGGATTTTAACTTGAATTGCATTGGTTCTATAGATCAATTTGTGAAAAAAATAGATTCAATACTGAATATAACAACTATAATCATTGTTTACCTATTCAGATCATTGTTAATTTTTGTCACTAATATTTTGTGGTTAGAAGTAAACATATTTTGCATATCTTTTATTATATTTCTCATTATGTTATATGTTTTCTTACTATTACAGTCAGAAGTTTTTTTTTCAGTATATACTTTTTCTTTATAAATAGAAATGCATTTGATTTTCACATGGTAACATTTTTTTGTGTACCATTACTAATTTTACTTCTTAAGATCTAATAGGTTTGAGGTAGATTTCTTTGTATTTTTACTTAACAATTATGTCTTCTATTAATAAAAAACAATGTACTTTTCTCTTTCTGTTATTTATGCTATTCATTTTTTCTTGCTTTATTGAACTGATTGGGACCACTAGTTGATACTGAAAAGAAGTTGTAGGAGAATATATCTTTGACATTTTCCTAACCTTAGGAGGAAATCAATTCATATTTTACCAAACCTGATAACTAAAGTTTTCTCTAGATACTCTTTCTTGGTTTAAGAAGTTCCCCTTTGTTCCTAATTTGTTAAAAAGTTTTATCAGGAACATATATTTGTAAAATAATTTTTCTGCATCATTGAGATAAAAAGACTTTCTTCAGTATGTTCTATTAATGTGAAGAAATACATGGTTTGATTTTGAAATATTGAATCACTTTTGCATTTCTGCAAACATAAATCCATTTTGATCATAAAGTATTTTTCTTTTTTTAATATTTCAGGAATTAATTTAATAATTTTCTTAAGGATTCTGGCACCTATGTTTGTGATGTTCCTTGGTAAATCTTGATTTTTTTATAATGTCCTTAACAGTATATGATGTTAGGGTTACATAGGTCATGAAACATGTTGGGGTGTTTTTTCACCTACCATTTTTATGACATAGTTATGAACAACTGACTTCATTTTTTATTAAATGTTTGCTAACATTTACTATAGAAGCTTTGGGGACAGAATGTTTATCTTTTTTACAAAATTTACTATGAATTTATTTAACACATAGAGGGCTTGTGAGGTTGTCTACTTCGTCCTATATCAGTTGTGTAAGTTAAACTTTTTAAAGTATGTGTCCCTTTCATTTGTTGTTATTTTTTTCAGCATAAAGTTGTCCATATTATTCTCTTAATATCTTTTAAAGTCTGTGGAAAGGTGGTAATATCCCTCTATAAATCCCAATATTCATGTTTTTCTTCTTTTTTAATGCTGTATTTATTTGAGAGAGAGTGTGTCGGGAGGGGCAGAGGGAGAGAGAGAATCTCAAGATCACGACCTGAGCTGAAACCAAGAGTCTTACACTTATCTGACTGGGCCACCCAGGCACCCCTCCTTCTTTTTTTTGGAAAAGTACTTTAGAAATTTATCAATTTTCTTAATTATTCAGATAAATAACATTTAACTTTGGGTGATTTTCTCTATTCTTTCTGGAGCAAGAACAATTGTCAGGTTGGATAAATTACTGTTGCATTTTCGAGACTTCTAGACTCTATTATGCTCCATTTGACCACCCCATTTTTGTTTAGCTCAGCTGGACTCCCCCCATTTAGATAATTTTCAACAGGCCTATATCATCTGCCCACTTACATTGACACCATATATTTGCCCCCCATGAAATTGTTACCACTCTCTGTTCATTCATGATGTTCTGAATTCAGTTCATCTGTGATTTCTTGTAACAATGTTCTTTAATAAATCCAAATTTTTATAGTGTTTTCATGGAAGTAAATATCTTATAAATCCTTTTATATCATAACCAGAAGTAACTCTCTATAGGTAATTTTAAACTTCCCTAAGGCATTTCTAATTTCTAATCTCAATAAATATAAATTATTTTTAGATTTAAATAGAAACTATGCTTCTTTAAGAAATGGAGGGATATTATTGACTTTTGAAAGACTCACTTATATATTTGTCCCTGTACTTTCTTTTAAAGACTATCAGTTATTTGTTTTCTTCAAAAATGGGACAATAACTATGAGTTTGCCTTTTCATGTTCCTCGGTGTCTGGCTCTAAGAAATGAGAAAATTGCAGGCCTTTCCTTTCATCTTTCTTAATTTCCTTTTTTTTAAAAAAAGTGTCTCCTTTATTGTAAACTAATTGTGGAGTTAGAATATATTAAAGAGGGCATGAGTTTATTTGCCACTCTCATGTGCTAAATTGTGAATTGATTATGCTTCTGATGGATTTTCACCCTTGCAGGTAAGTTTAATGAAGTAAAATGTAATTTTGCAATCCAAACAAAATATGTAAACATCTCTCAAAGTTTCCCCATACATATTTCAGAATGTATGTGTTTCATATGTATTGCAGAATTGTTGCTCTATAAACTATTCTATAGTATTCCTATCTTTGTAACTATATTTGCTGTAATGAAAAGAACACAAAATGTATAATCCTAAGATTTGGGCTTGAATTTCACCTCTGCATAGAGTTAGCTCCTGTTTTTTCTTTCCTTTGTGAAAAATGATTGCTATATTCATATCACTTTTCTATGCTGAAAGAGGTGAATGGGATAATGAATGAGAAAGTGTTTTCATAAACAGAAAAACACCATATAATTGATCCTATTACTTAATTTATACTACTAGAGTGGATGTAGGGCTGAATCAAAAACAGAATGAAAAAAACTTGCAATGTAAATGTCCATCACCTGAAGGTGAATTGTAAAAGAGCTGAGTGTTACTTATCTAGGACCAGCTGGCAGAGAACCCATGTTGAGTTAGTGTTTCAATTTCATTATGGATATTTAAAGAGCACACACATTCACACACACTCACACACCTGGGCCCAACTTTGTAAATTCTATTATGCAGACTTGGCACAATCACTAAGTAGAGCCTCTATCAAAAGGTCACTTTTACTCATTCCTTTAGAGCCATTAAAGAAAAAGCATCAATTACATATCTTGCCTTGACTATTAGAAAGGTCAAAAGTTGTAAAAAGGCATACCTTTAACTTAAAAATGTGATCATGCTTCCTGAAAATTACAGCTTTACGTTCATCTGAAAAAGATAACAATATTTCCCTCAAAGGGCAAACACTGCAAAACCACAAAATGTTTTTTATACTTTCATGCTTCCTAGCTGATGTACAAATTATCCACGATGTTGGGGAAATAATATTAGGCAAAGAAAACAATGATTTAATTTAAAAAGTATTGTGTTAGGCTCATGATAAAAGAGATACGTTTATCGCAAAAAAATAGAAAAAATAGAAACCAATTGCTTTGTTTCTAAGATGTTCATTTAAATCCAAATATTTTGATTATATTCATTTTCAAATTATCATTGAATTGACCAAAACAATTAAAGCAGATAATTTTTTTTAAGATTTTATTTATTTATTTGACAGAGAGAGAGACAGCAAGAGCAGGAACACAAGCAGGGGGAGTGGGAGTGGGAGAGGGAGAAGCAGGCCTCCCGCTGAGCAGGGAGCCCGATGTGGGACTCGATCCCAGGACCCCGGGATCATGACCCGAGCCGAAGTCAGACGCTTAACGACTGAACCACCCAGGCACCCAAAGCAGATAATTTTTTAAATCATTTCTAAAAAGCAGAAATGTGTTATCATAGACTGAAATTATAGTGTATTTCAAAATTATATACTGCAGAAAGTTTGTACCTTAGAAAAGAAGTGCTTACATGAAAACATACTCAAAATCACTCATATCTGGGAAAAAACAAATCAAAACTACAGTAAGATATCACCTCACACCAGTCAGAATGGCTAAAATCAACAACACAAGAAACAACAGGTGTTAACAAGGATGTGGAGAAAGGGGAACATTCTGGCACTGTTGGTGCGAATGCAAATTGGTGTGGCCACTCTGGAAAACAGTATGGAGGTTCCTCTTAAAGCTAAAAATAGAACTACTCTACAACCCAGCAATTGTAATAATAAGTATTTACCCAAAGGATACAAAAATACTAATTCGAAGGGATACATACACCCCAATATTTATAGCAGCATTATCAACAATAGCCAAATTATGGAAAGAGCCCAATTTTCCACTGACTGATAAATGGATAAAGAAGAGGTGGTATATGTATGTAATGGAATATTAACTCAGCCATAAAAAAGAATGAAATCTTGTCATTTGCAATGACATGGATGGAGCTAAAGAGTATTATGCTAAGCAAAATAAGTCAGTCAGAGAAAGATAAATACCATATGATTTCACTCATATGTGGAATTAAAGAAACAACAAACGGGGGCAACAGGGTGGCTCAGCTGGTTAAGGATCCGACTCTTGATTTTGGTTCAGGTCATGCTCTCATGGTCATGAGATCAAGCCCTCTGTCAGGCTCCACGCTGGGCATGGAGTCTGTTTAAGATTCTCTCTCTTTCTCTCTGCCCCTCCTCACTCTGCTTGTTCTCTTTCTCTCTCTCTCTCTCTCTCTCCCTCTCTCAAAAAAAAAAAAAAAGAAAGAAAAGAAAAAGAAACAAAACAAATGGATATGGGGGAAAAAGGAGAGGAAGACAAACCAAGAAACAGCTCTTAACTATAGCAGATAAACTGATGGCTACCAGAAGGCAGGTGGGTAGGAGGGATGGGTTAAATAGGTGATGAGGATTAAGGAGGGCACTTGTGATGAGCACCAGGTGTTGTATGTAAGTGATGAATCACTAAATTCTATACCTAAAACTAATATTACACTATATGTTAAGTAACTGGAATTGAAATGAAAACTTAAAAAAAAGAAAGGAAGTGCTTACAACTCTTGATTCAAAACATGTGAACAACAGGACTATCAAATGTAATTGGCTTGTTTCCCTGGGAAAACACCAAGTACCTCAAACTCCCAGATGCACACTGAAGGAAGAGATATTGGTCACCAGCAACCTACTTATCAGTGGAGTTGCATCTGTAACTAAATATCCTGATGCTAAAGTAGCAAAGACTAAATGCAGTGGTGACCAAAGACAGCCCATATGATAAAGACCTTTCACAGAAAACTAAGTGATATAACAACAAACCAGCCTTCCTTTGCCTTTGCAGATGTCATTGGAACACGTGCCAAGTAAAGCAAGGGCATAATTGCAGTAGGTTACTTATAAAGGTTGTCCCCAAACACAAGAAAAATAAACATCTAAGCAAAGAAGGGGATTTCTTGGCTGCTAGAATGCCTCTGTATTAACTTCCTTCCTACTTGTAAAGTCAATCAGAACCACAATTTCTGAAAACAATATCAGAGAAAATACAAACTTAGGCCTTATCCCTTTTGTGATTAAAGATTTGCTCAGAAACAGTCTCTGACAGGACTCACATTAAATCACCCTAGTGGGAAAAAAGAGATGTCTCCTCTATAAGAATGAGTAAACAAAGAATAATCCCTGGATATATATATGGAAGTATGCAGAGATGCAGATGTATTAAGGAATTCTGGAAAAATAGAGCCAGTGTTCTCCTAAAAGCAGACTATAAAATGCACAACCACACACATGAAAATGGCCCTTTACTTGGTATTCTAAATGAGATATGAAATAATATTATATATCTAATAATAGCTATCATTTATTTAAAACATATTCTTTGGCAGGTAATATAACTGTTCTCAAATGATATGTTCTTGAAATGTGACAAATCTATGGGAAATAGACAACATTGTCCAGAATTTAGACAAAAAGGAAATGGATTGGGGGAGAGAGTGTTGGAAAAAAAGAGAAGCAAGCAAATAAAAATAAGTATTTTTTGCTCAGGGAAAATATCATTTTGTCCTAAAAATACCACAAACAACAAAAAATATACAAAATGTCCTGTTAAATTTTATTTTATTTTATTATTTTATTTTTTATTATATTTTTTAAAGATTTTATTTATTTATTTGAGAGAGAGAGAATGAGAGAGAGCACATGAGAGGGGGGAGGGTCAGAGGGAGAAGCAGACTCCCTGCCAAGCAGGGAGCCCGATGTGGGACTCGATCCAGGGACTCCAGGATCATGACCTGAGCCGAAGGCAGTCGCTTAATCAACTGAGCCACCCAGGCGCCCTGTCCTGTTAAATTTTAAATATTGATTTGATTTTTCCTGGATTATTTTAAAAATAATTAAATAGAAGGAATAAAATATAAAAAAGTAGATAAACTATGGGTCAATACCTAGAAAAATTACATTAACATTTTACATATGTCATTTTATGATTTTTAAAAAGCAAAATAATATACGTAAAATGGACCATGTTATAAATACACTAAGAAGTGTGTTTTTTAACATACTAAGAATGATTTATCATACACCTATTTTTTCTCTGTGTGTCATTATTTATAATGATTGAACATTATTCTATTAGATAGCTGTAATTATTCTTCATTATGGAAAATGTATTTCTAGGTTTTTACTATTATAAAAAGACATCCTTTCCTTTATATATTTGTTCATTTTCCTTAATATATCCCCAGTAATAAATGACAGTTCTGGAATCACTGAATCCTTTAGGGTAAGGAAGTTTTAGGGGTTTTGTTCCACATTGACAACTTCTTTCAGCCACTTGCATCAATGTATTTATTTAGATACAATGTGTGAACTTTTAGTAGCAAATCATTTCTATCCCATTACCTGATGAGTTTTGAATCCACAAAAAAAATCAAGGTTTGGATACCTTAACTTCAGAAAAAGTTATAATGTTGAATTTCAAAATCAAGCTGTCTTACACTCTTGCACAAAATTGCACTGTAAGACAACTGAACAAGACACATAATTCTGAAACAAACTTTGTCACCTGTGAATTCTATATCCAGGAAAAGTGACTTTGATCTGTGTAGGCTGTCATTCTCACATTTCTAGGAATTCAGAACATTTACAATCATTGTATCCAGTTTTCAATGTTTGTTTTCTTTAGCTTTTAAATAAGAGATCATTATTTAGTAAGGTTTCATAAGATAAAAATTTCTGGGCCATTCTAATGAATCTAAGAGGCAAGATGAAGCGGGGAAAGCAAAAATGTGTATTACTTGTGATTATGTAGGGGAACTAAATAAACACCACTGTATCCTTAAACTTGATTAGTAGAGAAGTATATGCTTTATAAATTTGTACACTAAAAAGTGACCCTAGATGACAGATTATATATTTCCTAATTTACTAGAAGAAAACAAACACACATACCTACCCATAAAACAAAAAAGAAAAATCTGTGTCTTGTATTAAAATATAGCAAACAAACCATAAAAAGCACAAACATAAAAATATAAATTATGAACCAAAATACAAACTTGTATTGAGCACTAATTATGCGTAAGAATTGCCTTGGAGTTTTACATGTCCTAAGTCATCTGATCTTCCCATCTAACCTATAACTTAGATATTTTTACAAAGCTCAGGCTCTGAAGCCAGACTACCAGGCATTTTTTTCTTTAGCTCTACCACTCACTAGTCATGTGACTTTATTCAAGTATTACATGCTCAGGGCCTCAGTTTGTTCACTTGAAAAGTGGGGATGATAACACATCTGCCTCAAAGGATATGTTAAAACATAAAATTTTTAGTCAAGTGCCTGACATAATAAGCCCTCAATGGAAAGTTGTATTAGTTTTGAAAGCCCATTTACATTTGCTTTCTACTTCATTGATCTGATTTTTACAGTACTGTGTTTGCTGCATATTATCTCTAAATGTCTAATTCTACAATGTTTTATATTTTTTCTGAGTATTTTCCCTCACGATTAACTTGTTAATTTCACAGATATACATTGACCTCTTCTATCTGCCTGACATTCCTCTATGCACTATAGTTGCAACAGTAAACCAAACTGTTGACATTTGTCTTTATAAAGTGACATTCAAGTGGCAGTGACAATCATAAATAGAATAAATAAGAAATACATAGTATGTTAGACAATACTGTGGTCTAAGGAGTAAAGTATGGCAAAGAAAAGGATGTTTCTGCATGTGTACTTGAATCTTAAATATTGTGGCCAAATATTTAATGATGATATCAGAGACCTTTAATAGGCAAAGGCGGAATCATGCAGATATCTCTGTGAAAGACATTCCAGGAAAAGGGAATATACGTAAAGGTTCTGAAGCAAACGAATGCCTGGTGTGTTCTGGGACCAGAAAGGAAGTGAGGGTGACTGATCAGCATGAGTCAGGGGAATAATATTGGAAATAAACTCAGAGGTCCCAAAATGTAGAGCCTTACAGAAGTAAAGTGATAAAGAGAAGTTAACATCAAGGTAGATTGAGACTGAGCGGCCAGTAAAGTAGAGGGAGAACCTGGTGAATTAAATAACCTAGAAGCTGGAGAGCCTGGGTGGCTCAGTCATTAAGCGTCTGCCTTTGGCTCAGGTCATGATCCCAGGGTCCTGGGATTGAGCCCACATTGGGTTCCCTGCTCAGCGGGAAGCCTGCTTCTCCCTCTCCCACTCCTGCTTGTGTTCCCGCTCTTGCTGTCTCTTTCTCTCTCTATCAAATAAATAAATTAAATATTTAAAAAATAAAATAAATAAATAAATAACCTAGAAGCTAATAGATGAAGGCAGAAGAGATCTCACAGAAACTAAAAAATGACAAAGCAGGGGTGGGGACGGTGGAAAGAGGCTGGTGTGGTTTCCTTGAGTAGGGGACGGGAAGAGAAACCTAGAACATGGAGTAAGGCTGACCTGCAGCTAGAAGAAGCTTAGGAATATGTATCCTTTTTATTAGGAGAGAATGTCAGGTGTAAACACACAGGGTTTAGGATGTGGGTAGGCACACTCAAATGTGCTCAAGCCATCAAAAGCAAAGTAGCACCTAATTGCCATTTCTATCAGATTTTGCCCCTATTTCAACTCCGCTGAGGTGAGAGGTGGCCGGGCAGTCCAGTCCTCCGACAGCCTCCTAAAGAGTGCAGGGGAAAAACACCTAGACTGAAATGGTACAATGATTTTATCTCCAATTCTGCCTAACAGAATTCACATCAACTAATGCTGGTTTTAGCTAAATTAATTGGATATTTACTATGTGCTTGATAAATTTAAATGTATTACCTCATTTAAGTTTTCCTCCTCATTTAATTTTCACATTGATTCTACCAGTAAGCATGGTATTATATTTATAGATTGAATATAACACTTTGTTCAAGATCTCATTTCAGAAACAATATTTTTAATCAGTATGCCATAACTTTTACTTTGCAGTGCACCATCAACTATTACATTTTTGCCCTGTTGTTTCCTGAGATCTATAAGAGGTGTAGGAAGGTGGCATCTGAAAGGAAAGTCTTCCTCACCAATTAGTGGGAGGGTGAAAAACATAGGTCCCTTGGTCTCCTGGCCAGAGTTAGAAAAGGGTTAAGTGCAGAATATTTTCCTACTTCCTACTTTCCTACTTCCCTCCCCAATGATCTCTCTTAATTCTGCATATTTTTTTTTCAATTCAGTGCTGTATGCCTTTTAGTTAGTGAACATGCCAAAACTGTAGATTAAATTAAATCTTGCCTTAGTCTTAATTTTCAGGGTCTTTTTGCCTTTTTATAATTTCTGGTTCTCTGTAGACATTTTAGTTTGCAACTGGGACAGATTGCATCAGATAATTGCCAGTTGCTCTTTTTTGGCTAGGATTTCCTCTGATGTTTTAAAAACTCTCTGTGTTCATTAAATAAAAAAGCAAAGAAAGCCAACTATTAGTTTTCCTTTATCTGACCTTAGATTAATTTATTCAAAGGGCAAACTACACCAGAGCTCTGAATGACTCCTAGAATACCATCATTTTAATAATAGTAGTGGATTATTTCCTTTAATGGGTAATTATGGTTTGACTCTTACTTGTCCATTTTATAAATTCATGAAAATCTGTGTTTCAACAGAAAATACATACATTGAATCATTTTTAATTTGCCAAGGGAAACTTAAACTACCTTTTCATATCCATAATAACATACAGAAAAGCTATTTTAATTCCTTTTCTGCAGAGGAGGGCTAAAATTTAAAAAGACATTTCTACTGCTGTTCAGCTAGTTAATGACAGAAGCATATTTTGCATCTAGTCTGTGTGATTAAGAAAATATTCTATTTTGGGGAGTTTTTTGAACCAAAAAGTAGTTTCAAGTATTAATCAGTCAAAACTCATTGGTAAGATACAGAAACTAAGATGACTGTTGAATCACAGATGCCACATCTTGGTAAGACTTGGGTCTCCAATTGCTCCTGATGGTGTCCATGTACTTATCATTGGGAGGGTTTTTATGGTTATGAGCAGGGTAATTGTAAACCATACCGCAATGTGAAAAAACAAAACAAAACAAAACTTGACCAGTAAAGACAGAACATAAAAGTTCATTCCTCTAAGTGTGGTAGAAGCACAGGGTAGTTTAATCTTTGCCTTTAATATGATATTTCACTGATTTACTGTAGGCCATTATTACTGATGTTTGTAGGTCTCAAAAAGTTTTAGAATTTTATGGGTAACCCACATTTTCAGAAAAATTACGTCAGGTATTCCAGCAAATTAAGGATAATTGCAGGAATAACGTCATGTTATATAAAGAAAAATGATAAACAAAAACATAGTATATCAATGCAATACTTAAAAATTGGATTCCCTTGGATCCATTTCAAATTTTTTTTCCACAAAACTCCCAGTATATATCAATAGCAATTAGTATTTTTGCATAGTAACTTTTATCAAAGTTTTTTTTTTTTTAAAGATTTTATTTATTTATTTGAGACAGAGAGAATGAGAGACAGCATGAGAGGGAGGAGGGTCAGAGGGAGAAGCAGACTCCCTGCCGAGCAGGGAGCCTGATGCGGGACTCGATCCCGGGACTCCAGGATCATGACCTGAGCCGAAGGCAGTCGCTTAACCAACTGAGCCACCCAGGCGCCCTATCAAAGTTTTTGAGATTTTTAAAAAGCTACCTTCCCCATAATCTGTACATTTTGTGCCTATAATTAACTATTCACTAGTTCATGCCTAGGAATTGACAAAATGCCTCACATAGTCATCAGTCTATAAATATTTGTAGATGAAATTCAAGTAACAAAATATTGAAATTTCCCACTACTAACAGTAAATGGTGTTATTAATAGCTTCAGTCTTTCAGAAGCCAATTTTGCAAATTTTATTAAAATTTCAAAAATATATTTGTTTTCTTAATATGACCTAATATCTAGTAATTTAGCCTAAAAAATATCTTCTATATGTCCAAAATATGGAAATAAACATAGATTTTACAAAATTGGTATAAATTAAATTAAATTTGGTACTGCATATATATATATTTACTTATGTGATATTTGCATTATATATGTATATGTAAAATTTATATTTTTAAATTCTCAATATCTATCAAACATGTATTGAGTAATTAACTATAATACACTACAGATTCATTACTATATAGCCATTTAAAAGAGTGTGGTAAATACTTACATACTAACATAGAAAGATGAATGATATATAAGTAAGAAACAAATAGTGTAAATATTCCCTGTAAAATAAAGACTTTGAAAATTTGTATGTATTCACCCATGAATATCCTTTCTTTATATATGGATAATTTTCAAAATTATATTTAATAAAAGTTGCCTGTTGGAAGGGTATGGAAAGGAATTTCATTTCCTTTTTTTGTTTGTAACTGAATACATATAATGTAAAAAAGATAAGATATTGACATTATTCCATGGGTAAGGTATTATAAGTGAGATAAGAAGGGAAAACAATGTTGAAGTGGCAAAGTAAGCAAATTTACATATATATTTTTTTAGATAACCATGTATTAATAGTGCCAGGTAGCCTCAGTTTTCAACTTTTTAATTGGAAAAAATTAATTCAAGCTAATTACAGATTGTCCCTGACTTATGATGGTTTGACTTATGATTTTTCAACTTTATTGTAGTGCAAAAGTGCTATGCATATGCTATAATAGAAATCATACTTAGGGTTTTGAGTTTGGGTCTTTCCTGACCTAGTAATTTGTGGTGTGAAACTTTGTCATGTTGCTGGGAAGCTGCCGCAAGCCAAAGCTCCTAGTCAACCAAGTGATCAAGAGGGTTAATGACTGAAACATGTACAACCATTCTGTACCCATACAACCATTCTGTTTTTTGGCTTTCAGTACAGTATTCAATAAATTACATGAGCTATGCAACATTTTATTATAAAAGAGGCTTTGTGTTAGATGATTTTGCCAAATTGTAGGCAGGCTAGGCTAAATATGATATTTGGTAGGTTAGGTGTACTAAATACATCTTCGACTTCTAATACTTTCAACGTATGATGGCTTTATCAGGCTATAACCCCATTGTAATTTGATGAAGATTTGTTCATATTCGTAGTTCCCATTCGCTTGCTGCATTTTATTGAAGTTTTGAAGCTGCCAAAATTTTAAGGATTTTGGAAAATGCTCTATTTAGAAAAGTTCTGTTTAATTCAGTATATACTTTTTAAATGTCTCTTTCATCAGGCAGTTTTGCATGATAATAGTGTATTTATTTCTTAACATTTCAAATTCTCCAGCTTTTTTATCCTTTCATACCAAAAGTCATAATTATTTCCATAGCAACCACGCTTGTTGTCAGAGGTAGAAATTTTGACTTCTTTTTTTTTTAAGTTTTTTTTTTTTTTTTTGACAGAGAGAGAGACAGTGAGAGAGGGAACACAAGCAGGGGGAGTGGGAGAGGGAGAAGCAGGCTTCCTGCCGAGCAGGGAGCCCAATGCGGGGCTCAATCCCAGGACCCTGGGATCATGACCCGAGCTGAAGGCAGACGCTTAATGACTGAGCCACCCAGGCGCCCCGAAATTTTGACTTCTGTTGGGTATTTCTTTAGGAGCAAAGAAACATTTAAGTAACAAAAGGTGCTATTTTATGAAAATTATCAAGAATTAAGAGGAAAAAAAGTATTGGATGTTTCCCTTAATTAACTTACAGTGATAACTTATTATCAGTGTAAGTCATTGCCAAAACTCAACTCTATTTTTCTTTAGTTATCTCAAGTTATAATTAATATCTTCCTTTTCACAGTCGTAATTTCTTTCTATACCAAGATATGTTTTAACATATACAAAATGGAGAATAGATAATTTCACATTTTCAGTTATGGAATCTGCCCCAAATGTCTAGTTTTCTGATCCGGGTTTTTAACTAAAGGGAAATTTCATTCAAGAAGCTCAATTAATTTAGTATTTCATTTAAAAAGTATTCTTTTTCTCCTCTGTCCCCTCCAAAATATTATCAGCATCTTAATTAATATGTTTTTGAATATTATGATTTAAAAACTAAAGATTTACTTGATTATGCATATGCTTATGAGTGATAGATAATAAGCATTGCCATAATACATTTTTTTTTTTTTTTTTTTTTACTGTTTGACACCACTGGATGGAGATACTGAGTTAGTAAAGAGAGGGGAGTGAGTAGCTTTTACTTTGTCATACCTACTGATTTGTTTAGAGATGGCAGGTAATTTAGGTGAATCTTCTTGAAAATCATTATCACTACCACCAAGAGAACATGCTTTGTAAGGAGGAAAATGGGATAGGATACAAAAATGTCAGACCTGTCTTGTCCATTATCACAATACAAGTTGGCCATAGATCCTAAGTTACTGTTCCCTTTCTCCTGGTTTACTGTTTAGTGAATCAGCAAGTAAAACAAAAGGACAAATGGATTAAGTTAGCAAAATGTTAAATACTTTACTTGTGCCATCATATAAATTTATTAATGAAATTTTAAGCTTTGTAAAAAAGTTTCCTTTATATGACTTATTTATATATTAGATAAAAATAGGGGCCCCTGGGTGGCCCAGTCGCTTAAGCATCTGACTTCCATCCAATCAGGTCATGATCTCAGGGTCCTGGGATGCAGCCCCAAGTCTGGCTCCCTGCTCAGTTGGGAGTCTGCTTCTCCCTCTCCCCCTTTCACTCCCCCCACTCCGCTCGTGCTCTCTCTCTCTCTCTCAAATAAATAAATAAATCTTTAAAAGAATATATACCAAACTACTATGTGAAAAGTGAATGCTGTCACATTTTCAGCAATAAATGCACATTAATCTTCAGTCAAATTTAATCAAACTGACAAATTACGAAAAAGAAGAATACTAAGAGTGGGCAAACTCTGGAACTAACACTCTCAAGTTTTCAAGTTGGAATGTGAGGATTAAACTGTATAGCACATCGCAAAGTTCCTTTTAGGAGCAGGGTGCTCAGCGTGAGAAAAATCTCAACTGAGAGGGCAGATTTGAGCTCCCTCTGAGTTTTCAATGAGGTCCCATATTCAGGCTAATTATGCTACTCTTCTAGCTGCTTGGTTGGCAATCTCCTCCTGATTTTCACATCTCTTTGACCATATTAAAACATTTTCTTATTTCTGTTTTCATCTACCACACCACATGTGAGCCTTTCCAAGACAGGAACTATGCCTAGTTTTCCTTTGAATCTAAAACCAATTATTTGGCAAATGGTACAAATTCTATATATATTTTAAACTGTACTGATATGATTTGATGGATGAATAAATTAAATAAAATTTCCTCATTCAGCCACTTCACAATGACCCCCTCAAAATTTTCCAAATTCTTAGGCCAATAAAATATATTTACACTGAAATAGTAAGTTTATAACTGAATATTGTATAGCTTTGGACAGTTTTCAAAAGAGTTTAGCATATGCAGTGTCATTTTATCTATAGGTAGATATTAAGGAATATTTTAAGTGATATTTTAGGGAAATCTACTACATATCAGACACCATATAGTTATTACTTCTATTTTACAGGCAGGGAAACCAAGTTTCAAAGTATTTTTTTTTAATTTAATTTTATTATGTTATGTTGGTCACCATACATCACATCATTAGTTTTTTATTTTATTTATTTATTTATTTATTTTTAAATTTTATTATGTTATGTTAATCACCATACATTACATCATTAGTCTTTTTTTTTTAATTTTACTGTGTTATGTTAATCACCATACATTACATCATTAGTTTTTGATGTAGTGTTCCGTGATTCATTGTTTGCGTATAACACCCAGTGCTCCATGCAGAACGTGCCCTCTTTAATACTGATCACCAGGCTAACCCATCCTCCCACCCCCTCCCCTCTAGAACCCTCAGTTTCTTTCTCAGAGTCCATAGTCTCTCATGGTTCGTCTCCCCCTCTGATTCCCGCCCCCCATTTCTCCCTTCCTACTATCTTTTTTTTTTAACATATAATGTATTATTTAAACAAAATGCTCAAAATCAGAGAGGCAACAAGTGGCAGTGCTCCAAAGACAAGAGCATTCCAATTCCTTTTCCATTCAGACACTTCATTCATTCTATGTCACTACACTATGATTCCAGAAGGAAGCTAAACTCTCCAGAAACATGACACATTAAGCTATAATTAGCTTTGTATACTTCAGGGAATAAATCAAAATCAAAATATTCTTGTTTATTTTTTTGCATGTTAGTTTATTTTTAATAGGGCTGCAAGCCATGAGAAATATAATGTAGAGGAGTGAAATTTTGATAGAGTGAAAGAGTATTAAATATTTCAAAATCAGTATACTATAGACACTACCTTTCCAAAATTTTAAAATAACATTTTCTAAATATAAGGCAATAAATACAAAGTGAGAAGATATTCAAATGCATTTGTGATCCTACTTATCAGCAGTACAGTTAGATGTTTGTATATAATATATAAATGGTTATGAACAGGTAAGTTTGTTATATGTTAATACTTATATACTGTAATATTTTTCTTATTAGATGGCCAGAGTTGGGGGGTCTAAAATTTTTTAAATGCTCAAAAAAAGTCAACCCAGAATTCTATATCTAATGAAAATAGTTTTTAAGAACACTAAATAATTTTCTGACATAAAAAAGAGTTTAGTAATAGCGGTCTGTACTAAATAAATGTTAAAGTTTCTCAGAATGAAGAGAAGTGATGCCAAATGAAAGTCAAATTTTTAGGAAAGAAGAAATAATACTTATATAGATTAATATAAAAGACTAAGCTTTCCCCTTAATTTTCTTAAAACACATATGGCGGTTTATATAGCAATACTATGGGACTGATAGAAGGCAACAGCAGACTTCCCATTCAGATATGATGGCGTAAACTGTTTTTCCCAGGTCCTTCCTGATAAATACAACCATAAACTCTGGCAACAGTGCAAAAGGCAACCAAAAGAGAACTTTGAAAGGGGCAAAGAAGAAGTCAGGCTAGTATATAAATGAAAAAAACATACTATGTTCATAGATTGGATGACTCAACATAGTAAAGATGTTATTTCTCCCCAAACTGACAATAGGTTTAATGTAATTCCTATCAAAATCTCAGCCAGGTTTTAGTGCACATAAACAAGTTTATTATAAAAAATAGTGCACATAAACAAGTTTATTATAAAAAATATATGAAAATATCCAGATCCTCGAATACCTAAAATAATCTTAACAAAAAATTTTAAAGAAGGAGAAATCCCTCTACTCTATAATAAGGTTTATTATATATGTAGCTGTATTAAACAAGATAGCATGATATTGGAAGAGATACAGACACATAAATCAATGAAACAGAATAGACACAAATATGCCAAACATTTTTTTACAAAGTCACAAGAGCAATTAAATGTAGGAAAGATAGCCTTTTTCCACAATGGTTCTATAGGTAGAAAAAAATGAATCTTGAACTAAGCATCATATAAAACTAACTCAAATTTGGTCATCGACTTGAAGTTAAACATAAAAATATAACACTTTTTGGGAAAAAAAGAGTACCGTAATATTTTACTGTGAGATTTATGGTAATAGATGCAATACATAAGGCAAGTATGAGAAATTCTTATAAGAAAGAAATCTACCTATTTAAAATCCACATAATATGCTGTCTTCTTCCTAAAGCTCTTGTGAGGAGTCCAGGTTAGATATATATACCTGGTAGCACTTTGTGTACTTGTCTTATGGTACTTTCCAAGTGTTCGCTTTTTTTATAGTTAATTGGTCACATTTTAGATTCCCTTAATATATTTTAATCTTCTTGATAACAAAGCCTATACTTTTTTTTTTTTAAGATTTTATTTATTTGACAGAGAGAGACACAGCGAGAGAGGGAACACAAGCAGGGGGAGTGGGAGAGGGAGAAGCAGGCTTCCCGCTGAGCAGGGAGCCCAATGCGGGGCTGGATCCCAGGACCCTGAGATCATGACCTGAGCCGAAGGCAGACACAACGACTGAGCCACTCAGGAGCCCCTATTTTTATTTTTTTTAAGATTTTATTTATTAGAGAGAGAGAGAGTGTCGGGAGCAGGAATACAAGCAGGGGGAGTGGGAGAGGGAGAAGCAGGTTTCCGCCGAGCAGGGAGCCCGATGCGGGGCTCGATCCCAGGACCCTGAGATCATGACCTGAGCCGAAGGCAGACGCCCAACGACTGAGCCACTCAGGAGCCCCCAAAGCCTATACTTTTTCACTATTAAAAAACTTCATGTAAGTCAGCAAGCACATAGTATTTGTTCCAGGAAATGAACTATTGTAAAGAAAAAATATATATATTGGTAAGTGATGCTTTGAAATTCTAAAAGTTTTCAAAAATATTTGTCTTATAGATGATATCTAGGAAAAATGTCATTATTTCTATATCACTGTATTCATTTCTCTTCCAAAATCTTAATCCATGTCCTTAAATGAAAGATATGTTCAAAGCAGATTGAATGTGGTGATGAAGTGAGCTTCTTTGACCCTGAATGCTAGAGGCAAGCAAACTGCTCAGGAATCCCCCCTGGCTAATTTCAAGGATGTTCCCATAAATATATAATGTGGCCTGGTAGAGGCTGAATGAGGTTGAGGTTGGAAAGTTAAGATGCTTCAGAAGGTGTGTATTTTCTCTTAGGGACATTTTTTGTGGCAAAGCAGTTCCTGAAGTGTCTCCAAATATAAGTGTGAGTGTATGTGTGTGTGTGTGTGTGTGTAATTTTTACTATAGATAGAAAGATAGGAAGGAAGGAAGGAAGGAAGGAAGGAAGGAAGGAAGGAAGGAAGGAAGGAAGGAAGGAAGGAA
>NC_058412.1:45482245-45557563 GCF_002201575.2 Neomonachus schauinslandi | reverse complement strand
AAAGGAAAGGAAAGGAAAGGAAAGGAAAGGAAAGGAAAGGAAAGGAAGGAAAGGAAAGGAAAGGAAAGAAGAAAGAAAGAAAGAGAAAGAAAGAAAGAGAATCGTTTTGCTTTATATATATATATATCTTTTATAATATACACATAGATATGTTTTATAATATATATAGATACCTTTTATAATATATGCATATTGCATATCACAAAATGTGATGTGTACTATTAATTGCTTTGGTCTCAAAAAGTCTCTTCCTTACATTGACAAAGAAACCAACAGATTTATGCTCCAGGTACAAAATTTTGTAACTGCCTGTGGAAAAGCTGAAACTGTTTTTGCTTCCCATGGCTGCCACTCTTCAGCTGAGTTTCTGTATCCTATCCTTAGCACTTGAGAAAATGATCATATTAAGTAATAATTATTTTGAGGAAACACTTTTAAATTTCCTTGCAGTTGACAATCTCTTTTTTTGTTTTGTTTTGTTTTTGGAGCTTTAATGGGTATTTTTTTATAAAATGACATTTGTGTAGATATTGAACTCTTAGTTTTTACCACAAGAAGACAGATGTGTATAGATTCATCTTACTAAGAATTTGCAAGTGACTATAAATATTGGCTTGTGTAATGCAAGTGAGCTTTACAGACCAGATAAGTTATCTCCTTTTATCTCCTCATATTTTCTCTTAATTCTTGAAGCAGCTCATATTATTCTATGGTCTGACTCTATGGTATAATTTTAAAACAATTCATATTTGTTTGGATTGGAACAATTTATTCCCAGTAATATTAAGGAACCTATTTTGTTAGAAAACAGCTATTTTTATCCATGCTGGTGGGAATGTACAATATTCCTGGAGGACAATTTGACAATAAATAGAAAAAACTTAAAATGTACACAAACTTAAATGGAGTGATTCTTCCTTGAGGAATACAAAATATATAATTACAATTGTGCTCAAATTTAGCCTCAAGAATATTTATTGCACAATTATAAATAATAACCAAACACTTATAATGATGTAAATAATCAAAAACATGTGCTTGAATATGGTACCTCCTTGAAATGGAATGATGCTAAATAATTACAACTAACATCATAGAAAAATATTTAGTGACGGGAAGAATATTCATGATATGCATATAAGTGCAAAAGCAACTTTGAAGTACCTAATGTATGGATAGAGATGAAGAGATAAGCATACACATACATGTAAGCATAGTTATCCATAAGAAAAAAATACTGAAAGCATAATATTCAAAACATCAACAGTGTTTATCCCTAGCGGTTTTTGTTTTAATTTTCCAAATTATTCCAAAGAATATACACAACTTTTACAATAAGAAATAGCAGTACCTTTGGAAAGAATAAATTTAAGAGATAGGAACCCTATTATGAAACATCTCCTGAAATGACGAATAGACTATTTTTACTTAGTGCTTTAAAGCACACACGTAGAGTATTTGCTTTGTGCCAGGCATTGGGCTAAGTTAGGAACTCATGACAAAGAGGAGAATCAGTACAATAACAGTTCAATGAAATTAGTGTTATCATAGATGTTTGAATAGAACCCAAATGAAATCTAGAGAAAAGTTTAACTTATTTTGAATGTTTCTTTTCATTATAACAATTAGTCTTAGATTTGATGATTTTACTGTTCACATATTCCAAATTCTTAAATGAGTTTGCTCTCTGGTACCCTTGATTCATTTAGTATTTTCTAAATTAAGCCCAGACCTTTGTCATGCATCTATCACCACACAGTTGCAAAAGTGATACATATATCACAACTTTTTTTCTCATCTACCTCCATGAATATTCACTTGTTTTTAGCTCTCTTTCCTGGAGAATTAATTTAAACAATGACTTCTTTGACCACAAATTAATATTCTTTTTGATATAGCTTTTACTTACTTGGAGAAGCACATGACTTCATCTTGGGAACTCCTAGGTTGAATAGGTATGTTTGTACTTTTGCAGTGCAGGAAGGACTTTAATGTAATTTATCTAAGATATCCAAACTTCCTCCTGTCCATCCTAATTGTGCCATTTCCTAAAATTTCAAAGAGGAGAAGTGAAGCAATTAAAAATGGAATATTTATCTAAACCCATGGGAACCTAAAATTGCACTGTAAAGATGTAGAAACTGAGCAATCTAAATTAGAGAACTATTGGTATAGCATCTTTAAATTATCTATCTACATGTAATTAATCTAAATTGAGACAAGTATTATAAAAGGACTAAAAAAACTTTTGAGAAAAAGTCATAATTAGTGGACATTTTAGACAAGGACCTATCAGAACCATATTTTGTCACTTTTTTTTTTTTCCTGTATCTGGTCCCACTGTAGCCTTGTACTTTTGTTCTGGACATTTTTCTTCTCCACATACATGTAGTTAACAGTTGGTGCCACATTTATGATACAATCTGGATTGTGTTTCATCTGAGACCATCTTCCATTTTCCTTTTCTAGGAGAGCTATGTTCATAAGGTTGCCCTTCAGGGTTGCAGCTAAACAAGAGGAATACAGCATAGCAGCAAGCCATCCCTTTTCAGTGCATCAGAGGAAGCCACCTTCTTTTTTGTTTTTTTAAAAACTTTCTGGAAAGTAATTTGGGATTTACATAAAAAATGCAGAAACAGTAGAGTTTCCATATATCTCTCAGACAGCTTCATTGAATGTTAATATCTTATATATAATATCTTAAAAATATTTTATACATATAATATCTTATATAACCATTGTGCAACTGATAGACCAAGAAATTGACACTTATACAATACTATTAACAAAACTACAGAGCTTATTCAAATTCACCAGTTTTTTCACTGCTATTATTTTTACTTCTCCAAGATCTCATTTAGCATCCCACATTAAAGATGATTGTTCACAGTGGGAAGAGCAAGGTGGCAGAGGAATAGGAGACCTGGATTTCGTCTGGTCCCAGGAATTCAGCTAGATAGGGATCACCTACGAACTCAACAGGAGCTCGAAGAAAAGAATAGCAGCAACTCTCTGAACAGAAAAGTGACCACTTCTTGGAAGGTAGGATGTGCGGAGAAGTGAATCTGAGGTGATATTCAGGAGGATAGAGGGCAGGGGAGGGGGCCTCCATTAGCCACTTCTGGCAAGTGATAGAGTAGCAGAGCACAAAATCGGAACTTTTAGAAGTCGGCTCTGCTGAGGGACGTCGCTCCAGTGGCTAGGCGGTGGGTGGAACTCTTGCTGGGACAGTGTGGTCTCAGGACCCTCGGGATCACAGAAAGACCGGGGGTGCCTGAGTGTGGCAGAGCTCCCAGGTATCAGAGCAGGAAAGCCGGCTGCAGAGACAGAGCCGAGGAGTGGGCTCTCAGCTCGGGGTTGCCATAAACTGTGATCCCCGACATAGTCGGGCCACTGCTCCTCCAGCAGGGACCCAACAAGAGGCAGATCCAGGGAGACTCCCCTTCCTCCCCCAGGAGGAGTGGCGTGGCAGTGCACCGTAGGGATCTGCTGGGTTTGGAGAATCCACATGGGGTCGGGTGTCAGAGATAGAAATGCTCGGTCACAGGCTGGGTGAGCACGGAGTGCAGACAGACACCGGGGAGATGGGAGTGACTGACAGCTTTTCTCTGGGGGCTCACTGAGGAGTGGAGCCCTGAGTTCTCGGCTCCTCTGGGGTGGAGATCAAGAGGCCAACCATTTTCACTCTCGTCCTCCAAAGCTGTACGGAAAGCTTTCAGGGAACAAAAGCTCCTGAGAGCAAATCCGAGCAGATTACTTAGCCCAGACCGGCAAGGGCAGGGCAATTCCGCCTCTGGCAAATACACTTGAGAATCACTGCGACAGGCCCCTCCCCCAGAAGAGCGGCAAGAACAGCCAGCCAACACCAAGTTTACCGATCAATGATAACTGCAGAATACCAGAACTAGGGGAATACTGCACATAGAATTCATGGCTTTTTTCCCATTATTCTTTAGTCTTTCAAAGTTAACTTTTTAATTTTCTTTTTATTTTTTTTGAATTTTTCTTTTTCTCTTTTTCAACCACCATCTTATCAATCCCTTTTTTATTTTTTTATTTTATTTTTTATTTTTTTTAAAGATTTTATTTATTTTTTAGAGAGCGAGCGAGAGAGAAACAGCATGAGAGGGGAGAGGGTCAGAGGGAGAAGCAGGCTCCCTGCCAAGCGGGGAGCCCGATGCGGGACTCGATCCCAGGACCCCGGGATCATGACCTGAGCCGAAGGCAGACGCTTAACCATCTGAGCCACCCAGGCACCCTTATCAATCCCTTTTTTAAAAAATCTTTTTTATTTTTCATTTTTAGAGTCATATTCTATCCCTTCATATTAGTTAACCTTATCTTTGGTATATAGATATAAGTTGTTCTCTCTTTAAAACTTTGGGATACAGTTTCTTCAGTATCAGTAGAACAGATCAATGAAACTAAGAGCTGGTTCTTTGAAAGAATTAATAAGATTGATAAACCCCTGGCCAGACTTTTTAAAAAGAAAAGAGAAATGACCCAAATCAACAAAATCATGAATGAAAGAGGAGAGATCACAACCAACACCAAAGAAATACAAACAATTATAAGAACATATTATGTGCAACTATATGCCAGCAAATTAGATAATCTGGAAGAAATGAATGCATTCTTAGGGATGTATCAACTACCAAAACTGAACCAGGAAGAAATAGAAACCCTGAACAGGCCTATAACTACTAAGGAAATTGAAGCAGTCATCAAAAATCTCCCAACAAACAAAAGCCCAGGGCCAGATGGCTTCCCAGGGGAATTCTACCAAACATTTAGAGAAGACTTAATACCTATTCTTCTGAAACTGTTCCAAAAAATAGAAACAGAAGGAAAACTTCCAAACTCATTTTTTGAGGCCACCATTACCTTGATCCCAAAACCAGACAAAGACCCCATCAAAAAGGAGAACTACAGACCAATATCCCTGATGAACATGGATGCAAAAATTCTCACCAAAATACTAGCCAATAGGATCCAACAGTACATTCAAAGGATTATTCACCACAACCAAGTGGGATTTATTCCTGGGCTGCAAGATTGGTTCAACATCCTCAAATCAATCAATGTGATAAAAGACATTAATAAAAGAAAGAACAAGAACCATATGATCCTCTCAATAGATGCAGAAAAAGCATTTGACAAAGTACAGCATCCTTTCTTGATCAAAACTCTTCAGAGTATAGGGATAGAGGGTACATACCTCAATATCATAAAAGCTATCTATGAAAAACCCACAGCGAATAACATTCTCAATGGGGAAAAACTGAGAGCTTTTCCCCTAAGGTCGGGAACATGGCAGGGATGTCCACTATCACCACTGCTATTCAACATAGTATTAGAAGCCCTAGCCACAGCAATCAGACAACAAAAAGAAATAAAAGGGATCTGAATTGGCAAAGAAGAAGTCAAACTCTCACTCTTTGCAGATGATATGATACTTTATGCGGAAAACCCAAAAGACTCCACCTCAAAACTGCTAGAACTCATACAGGAATTCAGTAAAGTGGCAGGATATAAAATCAATGCACAGAAGTCAGTGGCATTCCTATACACCACCAACAAGACAGAGGAAAGAGAAATTAAGGAGCCAATCCCATTTACAATTGCACCCAAAACCATAAGATACCTAGGAATAAATCTAACCAAAGAGGCAAAGGACCTGTACTCAGAAAACTATAAAATACTCATGAAAGAAATTGAGGAAGACACAAAGAAATGGAAAAACGTTCCATGCTCATGGATTGGGAGAACAAATATTGTGAAGATGTCAATGCTACCTAGAGCAATCTACACATTTAAGGCAATCCCCATCAAAATACCATCCACTTTTTCCAAAGAAATGGAACAAATCATCCTAAAATATTATGGAAACAGAAAAGACCCCGCATAGCCAGAGGAACGTTGAAAAAGAAAAGCAAAGCTGGTGGCATCACAATTCCGGACTTCCAGCTCTATTACAAAGCTGTCATCATCAAGACAGTATGGTACTGGCACAAAAACAGACACATCGATCAATGGAACAGAATAGAGAGCCCAGAAATGGACCCTCAACTCTATGGTCAGCTAATCTTCGACAAAGCAGGAAAGAATGTCCAAAGGCAAAAAGTCTCTTCAACAAATGATGTTGGGAAAATTGGACAGCCACATGCAGAAGAATGAAACTGGACCATTTCCTTACACCACACACAAAAATAGACTCCAAATGGTTGAAAGACCTAAATGGGAGACAGGAGTCCATCAACATCCTAAAGGAGAACACAGGCAGCAACCTCTTTGACCTCAGCCACAGCAACTTCTTCCTGGAAACATTGCCAAAGGCAAGGGAAGCAAGGGCAAAAAGGAACTATTGGGACTTCATCAAGATAAAAAGCTTTTGCACAGCAAAAGAAACAGTCAACAAAACCAAAAGACAACCAACAGAATGGGAGAAGATATTTGCAAATGACATATCAGATAAAGGGCTAGTATCCAAAATCTATAAAGAACTCATCAAACTCAACACCCAAAGAACAAAGAATCCAATCAAGAAATGGGCAGAAGACACGAACAGACATTTTTCCAAAGAAGACATCCAAATGGCCAACAGACACAAAAAAAGTGCTGAACATAGCTGGTCATCAGGGAAATCCAAATCAAAACCTCAATGAGATACCACCTCACACCAGTCAGAATGGCTAAAGTTAACAAGTCAGGAAACGACAGATGTTGGTGGGGATGTGGAGAAAGGGGAACCCTCCTACACTGTTGGTGGGAATGCAAGCTTGTGAAGCCTCTCTGGAAAACAGTATGGAGGTTCCTCAAAAAGTTGAAAATAGAGCTACCATATGACCCAGCAATTGCACTACTGGGTATTTACCCCGAAGATACAAATGTAGGGATCCGAAGGGGTACGTGCACCCCGATGTTTATAGCAGCAATGTCCACAATAGCCAAACTATGGAAAGAGCCAAGATGTCCATCGACAGATGAATGGATAAAGAAGATGTGGTATATATATACAATGGAATATTATTCAGCCATCAAAAGGAATGAAATCTTGCCATTTGCAACAACGTGGATGGAACTGGAGGGTATTATGCTGAGCGAAATAAGTCAATCAGAGAAAGACATGTATCATATGATCTCACTGATATAAGGAATTCTTAATCTCAGGAAACAATCTGAGGGTTGCTGGAGGTTTGGGGGGTGGGAGGGATGGGGTGACTTGGTGATAGACATTGGGGAGGGTATGTGCTATGGTGATTGCTGTGAATTGTGTGAGACTGTTGAATCGCAGACCTGTATCTCTGAAACAAATAATACATTATATGTTAAAAAAAAAAAAAAAAAAGAAGATAGCAGGAAAGGCAAAATGAAGGGGGGGAACCGGAGGGGGAGAGGAATCACGAGAGACTATGGACTCTGAGAAACAAACTGAGGGTTCTAGAGGGGATGGGTTAGCCTGGTGATGGGTGCTAAAGAGGGCATATACTGAATGGAGCACTGGGTGTTATATGCAAACAATGAATCATGGAACACTACATCAAAAACTAATGATATAATGTATGGTGATTAACATAACATAATAAAAAAAAAGATGATTGTTCATTCTCCTTAGTCTCTTAAGTCTGTAACATTTCCTCTTTCTTTCCTTATCTTTCAAGACCTGACACTTTTGATCAGTTTTTCCTTTTTTCCCCCAAATGTCCCTTAGTTTGAATTTGTCTGATGTTTTCTCATAAATGGACCGAGGTTATGCTTTCTCACCAAGAATACCATAGAAATGATAGTACGTCCTTCTCGTGCATTACATCCCGGGACTCATGATGTTGATATATCTTATTACCAGTGATGTTGATCTTGATTATTTGTGCAAGGTGGTTTCTCCAGTTTCTCCACTGTAAGTCACTATCATTCCCTTTGTAGTTAATAAATATCTTGGCTATATGTTTTGAGATTATACAATTCCATTTCTCCTCAAAATTATATCTACTTATTTTAACATACATCAGTGGATCAGTCTCTATTAAGTATTACAGTGTGGTGTATTTTCTATTTCCTTCTTGCATATTACATTTATAAGGAAGATCAGTCCCTTTATTCCATGTGTTTATTTAATCAATTATTTGTTATATTGGCAGAGGTTCATAGATATTCATTTTATTTAATGTTATAATCTAATATTATCATAATTTATTTTCTTGCTCAATTGTTCCAGTTTGGCCATCTGGAGAATTTTAAGATTCACTGTTTTGTTTTTTCATGATCCCATTATCTGTTGATCTATCATCTATTAAACACCATGAATTTGTACTGATATACTGACTTTCAATTCAATACCATTCGGTTCATTTTAGCCAAAACTTCTCTTTTGTAACTTATTTTTCTAACAGTTATCTGGGTCTAAATCTGGACTTTAGATACTATTCTCTACTTACTGTCATTTTGTCTACTTCATTACCATACTCTTAACTATAGAGGCTTTATAGTATGTTTTAATGTCTGGTCACTTTCAGTTTCTGGTATGTCTTCATGAGATATGGTTTAGATACTTGCTCAGTTCCATTTTTCTCTTTCTTCATGCAGGATTCCAGTAACACAGATCCTTTCTTCGCCTTCCATTTTCATTACTCTCTTGATCAATCTTTTTTCTTCTTTAGTTTTTTATTCTACTGGTTGTTTAACTGCCTTCCATGTCCATTATTAAAATTTGAGTACATTTTCTCTTGGAAACCTTGTAATTTATTCTTCAATCCTGAGATAATTTTGTCTTTTTTCATTCCTGAGTTCAAATAACTCTTTATTTCTGCTATTTTTCTTTTGTCTTTTTTGTTATTTTTTCTCTGAATTTCTATCTCAAGGTCATTTTTCATATTCTAAAATATCTGTTTGAGTATATTTAATTCTGCTTGAAAAGCAGATTATGGTTTTATTTTGCTTCATAGTTACTTTCCTTGTTTTAATTTCCCTGATTTTCTGTAGTAGTTCTCTATGGTCTTTACTTAGGTTAATTTTTAGTATGTTGAGGCATTTTACATGATTCTTAGTTTAACGACACTCTTTTCTGTCCATCTAGCAAATTCCAGCTATCTTAGTAGAGCGTGTTTGTTTTTTTCTCTGGTGATAGGGGTTGTGGTTTTATTTCAGCTATAGTACCTAAATCTCCTTATTCTTCATTCTTTGCTGTCTAATTACCAACAGGCATTTCTTTCCTCCTGGTTTGGCTTTTTCCTCTCCACCAGAATTTATGGGTTAAGATTGTCTGCTAAAATTGTGCTTGTCTTTTTGAGAGAGTTTCTTTTGAGAGAGAGGCATGGGGGAATTTTTGAGTCAGCTTGCTTCATTAAATAGAGCCTGTCACTTTAAATCACATGCCTGGCACGTTTCATGATATTCCTCTCTATAAGGATTGAATACTTTGAATACTTTCCACATATTCATAATCTGATATTTGTGATTTTTTTTAAGGATTTTCATATTTAGAATGGAGTTAATCTTCCTAGTTTCACCTTATCTTCAGGCTTCTTCCCTAGTGTCCCAACACTGTATTTCTTATAGTTTTTCTTGTTCTGCTACTAAGCTCTGTGTCAGAGTGGGGGTGGTTGGGAGCATGTGAGAACTTGGCACTGATATTTATTGTTATTCTCTTTTTCCTCATAGTTTTTGTGGTTTTGACATTCTCTTTCAGTAATCCTAAAGGTGTGGCATTGCACAGAATTTTTGCTAATATAAGGTCATTTTATAGAACTTGGGAGAAGATTTAGAGAGGCTTTATGATGTCTCCATTATCTACAAAGGGCAACTTCCTAGTGAACATTCTCCACCATGTTTTTATATTAGAATTGGGAGTTATCTTTTACTAGTTTATATTCCTTTAACATAGCTCAAATAATTAGAAGCTTAATTGCTCTTGCCTCAATGGCTTTTTTTAAAAGATCACAGTTTATGGGGCACCTGGGTGGCTCAGTCATTGAGCGTCTGCCTTCGGCTCAGGTCATGATCCCGGGGTCCTGGGATCGAGCCCCGCATCGGGGTCCCTGCTCAGCGGGAAGCCTGCTTCTCCCTCTCCCACTCCCGCTGCTTGTGTTCCCTCTCTCACTGTGTCTCTCTCTGTCAAATAAATAAATAAAATCTTTAAAAAAAAAAAAGAAAAGATCACAGTTTAAACAATAATTGGGTTTTAAAATATTTCTGTAAAATTTTAATATTGAGCAGTACAAGGCTATCTCTGGTTCATTTTAGATTAAAAGCAAATCTTTTCAAATGTTGTTTACTTATATTTTCAAGGAGAAGAAATCCTAATAGTATTCTTTAGACAATTCCCCATTCACAGCCTGACATTTGCTCTTCTTTTCTTTATCCCTCAAAGGTGACATAAACAAAGGTGTCAACATCACTAAGAAAATTGTAATTTGGTAATATAAAATAATAAAGCATTCCATAGAAACCTTGAACTTCTCATCAAGAGGATAGTCAAGAGAAGAAAATAGGTTTCCCAGGAAACGGACCCTAAATACATTTTCTCTGTTAGGAGGTAGAATCCCAGGAAGGACTAACTGAGAGAAAAGGTAAATGGTGGAGGGTTAAGGACTGAAGAAGAAAAACAAACACAAGGAGATACATCACAGATTGGGTACAATTCTTAAGAAAAGAGATGATTGACAGTATGTAAAACACCTCCAGTAAAGCCCTTGCTTCTCATAACAGTCAAGGGGATAGACAAGCTATTTATTTGTTGGCTCCTTCCTGTTTCCTGCTTTTCACTGGTACTTCTGCTCATGTTATCTGGCCCTTCTAGGTAGCCTGGAAAAGCCAGAGCTTTGGTCATTCTAATTTCATTGGAGCTGAGTTTAAGACTTGTTTCTCTTGTTTCTGCTTCTCTTGCTTCTTTTTCAGATAATTGTGTAGTCTGCTCACTAATGACGACCTTATGCTGAGTCATGCCAACTGAAGCCGGGGCTTTATGACCATAGGAATGACCTATCACCAAGGCAATTTTAGCCCAGAACAAAGGCAAGTAACATAGATCCAGAGATAGGTGAGGCTAAGGTCATCTGGGGTAATGCATAATGGAGCCCTGTTTATAGTGCCTAATATAACATCTATATATATATACAAATTGGTTTATATTAACCTACAGTTTAATAAAAGTTACAATATATAATATCCCTGGTTCAGTACTATATTGCTTTGGACTTTGTGATGTGTAGTGGATTTTGTTTTTCAGTTAAGTATAAAATGCAATTCTTTCTTAATCAGGCATGGGGGAATGCAATGAAATAATAATTGCATTTTCTTTCCCTACAGTATACTAGCTAGAAAACACAGATAACAAAATATTGCTATTTTGTTTTTATAGATCAAGATCAAGGCTTTTAACAAATCTTTTATTACAGTTTAAAGAATATATTGATTATTTTATTTCAATGTTTAAGGAAAGAAGGATTTCACTTTTATTTTAATGATAATTTCCTTTTGAAAGCCAGAACAAGATGTTGAGCAGATTGTTATTTCCCTTTATAGAGCCATTGAGTGATTTTACTAAGTGTCTTCTTCAATAGGATACACATTAACTTGATGCACATGATAATTCTGGAGCTGTTTTGTTTTCTCTTTTTATTTTAATATTCATCTTCAGACTTTGTATAGACTAACCTTTTTGCCTGCATAACACAGAGTATTAAAGTTGAGCACTATTTTAATGAAATGAATTTTACAACCATTTTTTTATTTGATCCTGAATAATTCCCCTCACACAGTATGCCAGATATTGTGGAAATTAAAAGTACCCCTTTCAAAAAGCCCTCCATATTAAGACTGAAATATATTCTAGCCTTAAGTGGCTGGGATTCATGAATAAAAATATACTTTTTTTTTGTCAAAAGGTGAAGAAAGTAGGGGCAATTTTTTTGTACTTTGGTTTATATAATAAAAATAAAAGTCAAACATTTAAGGTAAATATAAATTTCAATAGAAATAATCACAGCATAATTCTCACTTCAATAGAGCTCTGCAAGTTCAGAAGAAAATGAACTGAAGTTCAGGAGACTTTAAAAAAATAGAAAAATGAGAGAAAAATCTAAGATTAAGTAGTTCAATAAATCTGAATGGAATATATAGAAATAATGGTCATGAAAATAATTAGTAGAACTACTTTTATGTTTATATACCTATATAATACCCTTTGGGGGAGATCAAAGAGCATAGTAAGTACTCATTAGTCATAATCTGGATGAATTTTCATAAATGAATAAATGAAATGAATTATCCAAGTTCCCTAATTCCCTTCCTCTGGCAATCAGGAAAGATAGAGAAAGAAACAGGATGGTTAGAATACTGAACTATAGTTTAAAAGATATAACTGGCTTCTTTTTAGTGATGTCCTACCATTTTCAGACTTCCTTTCTGTGGTTTATAGCAACTAAAATTATGAGAGTCTTACCTTTGCTGTTAAATTTAGTTTATATGTCTTGTCAACAATGCAAATGGATAGTGAGTTCACATGAGTTTATTCCAGAAAAATTAGCTTTATATAGCTTGGACATAACTCCTTTAGCTCTGATGGGCCCCAAGTTTCTTCTTATTATTGAGATGTATTAGAACCTAAATTCTACTTGTTGTTGCAGACATTGCAGGGTTCTCAGCAGCAATTTCTGTTTTAGATAACTCTACCTGTTCTCCTTCTCTCTACTAGTTTCCAGAATTGCTGTTATCAATTTAAGATCTGAAGGGGGCACTTCATATTTCAATCTCTGAATTATGTGAGAATGGGCCCCAATGACAATTTATTAATATTTAGTCTAAGCAAAATCTTTTCTGCCTATTTCTGCCTTCAACAGGACAATTGCACTTTAAGTGCAATTCTCACTTCTTCATAGAAGCTTTCCTTCTTGAGTTAGAATAAGTGGTAAGAAAAAGCCCCTCAAAACCCTTTGACTTTTTATATTCCTGAATTTTTGTTCATGTTCCCTCAAGATTTCGGCTCTCGTTTTAAAAGCATTATTAAAATCTTAAGAAAAAAAAATAAGTGACCTACGGAATGAGTTTTTAAATCAGTATTGCTTCTCTTTTTAATCGGAAATATTGGTATTTTTGAAGCATCTTAAAGTGTTCTCCAAACACCATTGAAAAGTCTTTTCTCAACTTAGACACAGAGAAGTGTTTATGCACATGCTTCTAAGCCCATCTCCCTTAAGCTCCCTCAAGTTTCTCACTGAAGAGAGCACAGAAATATACAAATATTAAAAAACAAAAATCTGGGCGCCTGGGTGGCTCAGTTGGTTAAGCGACTGCCTTCAGCTCAGGTCATGATCCTGGAGTCCCGGGATCGAGTCCCACATCGGGCTCCCTGCTTAGCGGGGGGTTTGCTTCTCCCTCTGACCCTCTTCCCTCTCGTGCTCTCTGTCTCTCATTCTCTCTCTCAAATAAATAAATAAAATCTTTAAAAAAAAATCTGCGGCAGCAACTGAAACTAAAGAAAGGTAACATCCATTAAGAAGAAATTTTATATGCCTACTAGACATACTGCAGACAAGAGAAGTATAGCTGAATTGTGAACTTGCATAACATGAAATAATAACTTCATTGGAAAGCCTGTGGAAGAAGACCCATAAGTTTTCACCATAAACAATTTCTATTTTCAGATGCCTTTGCTCTGCCTCTAGAAAATAGATCATTTCCTGGTTAGAGATGGGAAAGTGGGAAAATGAGGGATGCAGGAAAATTCTGAGAACCTACTATCTTCTTCTGAGACATAAGATGCTCTGTATAGCTCATCCAGCCCCAGAAATAATTCCTGCCATCCAGATTCTTTTTCTAAATTCTCTCCTAATACAGAAGCCAGGGTTTTTGTCTAAATACAGAGATGAAGTTGTAAATAAAGTTAGATTTTAAGTATGAGGGTCTAATATGATTGGCCTCTCAGATCCCTTACACATTGGCTATACTTAAGTCAATCTTTTGAATTACATCATTTACCTCTCCATTCTGATGGAGAGAGGCAGCCAACAGTTAATGAATCTAATAGAGGGAGAGAGATGGATAAGAAGAAAAAAGAGGTCTTTCCTAAGATCCACAGCAGAGCTAACCTAAACTACTAATCCGTAGAAATTTGCAATTGAGAAATTGAGCCAAATCCATTTTACTACATTGGGCAAATGGGAGGAAACATTCTACAGAAGAGAGACAAACAAGTTGACATCCCTGGGAGATAAGGGAACACAAGAACACAAAGCTACAATATTTGAGAAATCCACCTTTTGGCTCACAAGGTCATTCTCTTAGCCTTAACTTGAGTCTGGTACACTTCTCCCTTGGGGTTAGAGTGATCAGAGATAACCTTCCTCTCTTGTTACATTGACAAATGGAATCAACATTACAAAACAGGACCAATACATTAAGTAATGCAATCAGAAATAAATTATGAATTTTTGCAAGAAATCTACGTAGTTCTGACATCCGAATCTTCTCTTTAGAAGACTTTCATTGTTTTCTATTTATTACCCCAAAAATTACAGTTAAGTTCCTTACCATTCAAAGTCCTCCCCAAATTCATCCCAACCAAATTTCCTTTATCTTATAATTTACATTAGGTTGCTTTAAAATTACTGTACAAAGTAATTTAAAATTTAAAATTTTTAAATTTTAAATTCTTAAAATTTCATGTTGTATCTTTTCATCTATTTAATTTTCCCAGTAGAAAGTTCACTTTCTTCGCCATTTCTCGCAAATATGTATGCATATGCCCCCTTTTAAGGTTTAAACAATACAGGTTTCTGAAGCCCATACAGATTTTTTTCTCTCCCTGCCCCCTGCCCCTTTCCCCAGCCCTGACTCTTATGTTATTGTTTTATTGTTGTTGTTTCTCTTTTGCTTTAATGTCCTTATAACTTTTTGCCTTGTATTAAAAGTAATTACATACATATGGCACCTAATCCAATTTCCTCCTCAGTTAGAATAGGTGTAAGAATTCAGAGCGTCTGAAAATGTGAGACATATTTTCTCAGGTGAGTAAAACTAAGAAAGCAGAGCATAGACTGACTATCCCCTCCCACTGACTAGCAGGGTGCACTGTACATAAGGGGCCTTCAATAAATATGTCTTCAATACATGTTCAACACTAAACATTCCTTTCAAAAATACAAGCCATTAAGAAAAATAAAAGGAATACACAGTTTACATTTTCAAATCAACAAACCCAGCCATATCTCTTTATGCAGTAATAAGGTTTATAAAAAAACTGCAAATTCTTTTCCCTGCAGGAATATACAGTCACTAAAATCAAGATGATTTTATCTTTTGTTATAAAATGGAATTAGGTATCCTGAGAGACCATTTTCAAAATGATTCTTTAAAACTTTTTTCATATTCCATTGGTAAATCTCCCTCCCAACCCCAAAGAAGATTTAGCTACTTTTCCTGAACATCTATCTTGTTTTATCCTCTCCCGAAGACAAACCTCCTGTGCTTGGATATTAATGCCAAGTCATGCAGTGGGATAAACAGGCCATTAACATTTAAAAAATACACACCTCTTTTTTTTTATTGAAAAATTCATTTTATGACAGATGGAACCTAAAATGTGCATTTAAATAGGGACTATTCAAGTAAGATACTGCACTAGATTTTTAAAGTATGTGATTTTTATAAGACTGATAAAGATTGCCACTATCATAGATTTTTTTGGAAAGAAGTCAAGGAATGAAAGACTATTTCCCAAACTAGCAAATGTAAGGATGTCTCGTCTCTTTATTCAGAAATTTTTACTGTATTATGTTCTCCATAAATAATAGTCACTTTTCAAAATTAAATGTGTTTAAACGTTTAAAACATTAAATGGTATGGCTAGAGCCTTCTTTATGTAAAATGAGTTAAATCCTAGATGTGACTATCGTGTACTGAAATCATTTCCAATCAGTCACTTTTTGGGGTATAAAAATATATGAATTTCTCTCTTATGGGCTCTATGACTCTATAGTATCTGAAAGATTAAATTTCTGATACAAACAATGTCCTGGATGAAACCATTACATCTAATTGAAGTCAATAAAAAATGTAGCCCATGACAGCAATTATAAAATTTTATGGAGCTTAACAATTGTATGAGAGTTTACAACAAGAACAAAATCTAAATCCAGAGATTCTGATTCTGAGTTGAATGGGACATTGAAAGAGCAACCCAGTAAGTGAAGCACATTGTCTACAGAAACATAGATGGTGGGTGGTAACGGATAATGCTAAAATAACAAAGATATTATAACTGTCTTTGTTAACACAGAGGGCTAAATTATTAATGTAATGGTAATTCTTATCTGACAGCAAACTTGATTAATAAGATCCAAACATGAATCAAGACCAAATGCAGGATTTCCTTTTGGTGGGGCAGGCAACGACCACAGTTTCCAAGAATTTTCTTTCTCTTACATTAGGACTATGTTTGGAATCGGATTAACAGATAAATTCTGAATGATGTAAGCAAAAAACATAGTTCACAAAAGAAGCTGTTTGAATTCTGGGGCTTCCCAGTTTTATGCTGTTAGTTACCTGAATGTAAAGTGTTTATCTGACTACCTCTCATTCTCTAGTCATGCATGCTCTTTAAATCTATAATCCAGTTTTATTTATAATAGGCAATCACAGAGAACACATATATCCTGCTAACACCATTTACTTTTCAAAAAATAAGAACTCTGTTCTTTACTATTAGCATGTTGACAAGAGTTCTGGTCCAGGTCATAAGCATATTTAGGAAAAAGTCTGTTGGAGGTCAATCATTTCTACTCCATCTTCCCAAAGATTTTCATCTCCAGAAGAGACTCATGGGCTTCCTGTTAAATCTTTTCTTCCCACTTCTTTCCTTAAACTGATCATAAGATCCTCTCATTTTCATAAAAAAGTCCTTATGCTATTCTATCTATCTCTTCAAATATCCATACTGAATCCATACTTATTCCATGAATCAAGTCTTAAAAAACATTCATATTACATGTCTGACGTAGACTTGTTCTCCCTGATTATACACAAACACACACTACACTTTTCCTTAATGTAACTACTATAACTAATTAGTAGAAACCTACATGAATATGAATTTGTACCCCTGTCATTATACCTGAATACTCCATCCTGACAATATTTATTCATTGTATGATCAAGTCAATGGATTATTTACATTATGAGGATTAATATATTTTTTCAAGTCAAAGTGTCTTTGAATAAGAAGGAACCAGACATTAATTAACTTTGTACAGTATTTCCTGTACAATGTTCTAACAAGTTCTGCCTGAACATATCCAGGAGATAAATATTTAGCAAAGTGAACACACTCCACCCTATGATGCTCAGTGAGCACTCCCAAGCACTTCTCCTATCCACCCACCACTTGCTGCATATTGAGTGATGCCCAGTAGAATACATAGGATGATAGAAGGAGAAGAAAGTACCTGGGAAACTCACAGGTTTAATGACAAATTTCTGAATAAGTAAGAGAGAGAAATTAAAATGAACTTTCAATTGTACTTTAAAATTTACCAAGTTTCTGAACCTATCCATTCATTTAATTTACAGTATGCTTATACTGTAATTATCAACCTTACTTTAGAGATGAAAAAGTGTACCTTGAGGCATTTAATTAATTTCTCTAAGCTCACACAAGTTAGCAAATAATGAAAGCAGGATTGATTTGGGGTTTCTTACTGCTTAAACCAGCCCTCTTTCCATTACAAGAGCATTTTCCTTTGCATGCTCTGTGGAACAGTAGGATGGGTCAGGAAAGGAGGAGAGGCCTGTGGTACATTAAGTTTGACTGATGTTAACATAAAATTGCCTACATTTCTTAACCACAAGACTCCTCAGAGTTTGCAATGTACATCATGTAATTTGAGACCTGTAAAGGGGGATATCAAATGTAATATATACAACTTTATTGAACAGTGGGTTTGCTGTGTGGCAGACTGAACCCTGGGACTAGTAGTGGCCCTTAGAATTCTAAGGAATGCCTAACTTTGTGTTTCTACACTCCATATTTAGTTTCTAAGTATAAGAGAAGGGACAATAACACTGAATCTGTATTGGAATTCTGGCTAGAAAAAATAGTTCTACTTAAGAGAATCATCTGGTCCCATGATGGATAAATACAGATGATGTTTTCAATTAGGATTAGCTCTAAGAAGAAACTGAGAATCAACAGGTTAATGATACTTCTGTTCCTTTGTCTCCTATAGATGCAAATAGGAAAATATTTGCTAAAGTAGTATAAGTGATACTGAAATAACCTGAAGCCTCAGACTCAATATTGAGAACCCAAAAGGCCAGGGTGGTTTGTGGTGAGCACAGACAGATTTCCAACACTGAGCATTTAGAGAGATTCTTCTCCAAGTTAGTTTCACTATACCCGATTTATGACTTTTAAAAATGGAATTGCTCTCTTATCTCACACTGTGCTCATTTCTTGAGCTTCCTAAGTCCTCTTTTTTTATTTAAAAAGAAAACAATCACTGCAGTGTATTGTGCTGAATTACATCTAAAAATCCAAACCGTTGTGCAGCAAATTCTATTTAGCTGTCCTAATATTCTGTTTAATAAGGGTTTCACCAGCAAGATAAAAATTAAATGTTTGCCAGAGTGATGCATTAATAACTCAAAACCTTTAATTATAGCAGGGCCCAATTTAATTAAACCCTACATTACAAACTGTCGGCCTTCATATCATGGACCCCTATGTTGAATGGTTTATAGCTGAACCATTAAACAAAGTTATTCCATGTTTCAGAATATGATACAAATTTTCCACTTTGGAGAGAATTATCTTTGTTTTACAAACCCAACATTGACAATAAAGGCATACTTTTTATTTTAGTAAAGATATTTCTGCACAATTCCCTAAAGGTCACTACTAACCTAATTTGTAATTAATTTAAAAGTGAAGCAAAATGAGAACAAAAATGGAAGGTGAATGAGGTATCTCATATGAATTTCCTTTGACAGAAAGGTGGAGAACTTGATTCAATTTTTAAGAAGCAAATGCATAGCCATTGGGCTATTCAAATACTACTTAATTTTCCAGTGATATTACTCCTTGGGAAAGGCTCCTTGGTTCTCTTCTTTTGTCTTCCTTATTCCATGACTACTAAGGATCTTAGATTTAAGATACTGGATTGCAGATTCAAACATGAAGGAGAATCACCTGGAGGGTTTATTAAAAACAGACTGCTGAGTCTGCTGAGTTTCTGATTCAGTATGTCTGGGTGAGGCTCCAGAATTTACATTTCCAGGAATTTTCCAATTTTCCTGGGACCACACTTTGAAAATCACTGGTGAAGAATAAGCAGAGACTAGACTCCCTTATCGGATGTTAATGGAAACATGTATGGACATATATGGAGGAGATACTCTCCTTTTCTATAGTTCTATAATTTCACCCTGTCTTCCAGTTCCATCAAACAGTTCATTTTTTCTCATACATATGAATGTTTACGTTAAGTTGAAGAGCAATATTTACTTCATGATCTAAATTTCTGATTGTTTATATATATGTTATATTAATATAATATAAAATATTAACAAATACTTTCAATGGTATGATTTTAAATGTTTCCCCCCCCCCCTTTGGGTTTATCTGTTTTTGTCTAAGAATCTACAATTACTTTGTACTGCTCGATAAGAAAAATATATTTATATATTATATTCATATGTGGAAAGCTTAAGTAAAATATTAATTAAATAATGTCAATTTACAATAGTAAGTTACTAAAATTAGAATATGAAATCATTAAATACACAATCTATGCTTCCTTCACTCAACATCTCAAAAAATACAAGTATGTTAGTTATCTTAACATTTTGCGTTTTTGAATCAAAACGATCATATATGTATGTTTTTAACTTTTGTGTTTATCTGTAATTTTAAAGAATGAATATTGAACACATTTATTCTTTTTGTGACTATGTTAGTTTCTTAGGAAGTGACTTTTGTAGTGAGAAAGGTCAATCTCGTCAATAGAAAAATAATTAGATTGAAATGCTATTACTTTATAAAGCATTTCCCTGCAAAGGTTTCTATATAAAAATGGAATTTCTCCCCCTTAGCTTGTATTTCACAAGGATTAAGAGTACTAGGTGTCCTTCTTTTGAACCTGACACTAGAGCTTTGCCTGGGGATAAAATGGGCCAAACTGGCTAATCTCCCACAGCTATTACTGATAGTCACTATGCACAAGGATGATGAGTGAGAGATGCAACCCATGTCTTCCCACTGGGAAGAGACTCCATCATCATCTGTCTAACACTGCTATACCTACTTAAATGAAGGATTCAATACTGAGCTCATTTTGTAAATATGCCAAAGCCATTTTTGCTCACTAATCTCTGCTGGCAGATGAAATGTTATAGTAGAAATATTGCAGAAATGACTCCTTTAAGAGAAATTCACACATTTGCCCTGAAGTTTAGGACTTAATATTCAACTCCTTTCTCTTCTAAGTCTCTTCAAAGAAGATGAATGATTGGCTTGCATATGCATATATATATTTTTAAAGATTTTATTTATTTATTCAACAGAGAGAGACACAGTGAGAGAGGGAACACAAGCAGGGGGAGTGGGAGAGGGAGAAACAGACTTCCCGTGGAGCAGGGAGCCCGAATCAGGGCTCGATCCCAGGACCCTGGGATCATGACCCAAGCCAAAGGCAAACGCTTAACAACAGAGCCACCCGGGCACCCCTTGCATATGCATATTTTAAATAATTCTATTTATCAACTAATTAATGATCAATTTATTGTTTACCTTTTGCTTTACTAGGGTATAGATTTATATTAAGAATAAGACATGTATCACAAATCAGATGTGGCATGGCAGCATATGATATGATTAACAATAGCCATACCCTAAATTCAATTAAAAATATATTCAGTGACAACAATAAAATTCCAAAGAGTATATATAAAAAAATATTAGTTGATGCAAATTTCGTTAAGATTAATTTGACAATATATATTGAGGACTGAAATCAACATAATTCTCTGTCCCCAGGGGCGCCTGGGTGGCTCAGTTGGTTAAGCGACTGCCTTCGGCTCAGGTCATGATCCTGGAGTCCCAGGATCGAGTCCCGCATCGGGCTCCTTGCTCAGCAGGGAGTCTGCTTCTCCCTCTGACCCTCCCCCCTCTCATGCTCTCTCTCTATCTCATTCTCTCTTTCAAATAAATAAATACAATCTTTAAAAAATAAAATAAAATAAAATAATTCTCTGTCCCTGTATCGAATAATACTGACCATTTCTCTTATCTTAAAATATTAAGGACAAGCAAATATCCGCTTCTGGGAGATCCTGACAGTAGGCTAACTAAACTAGCTTTCTTATCAAGATTAATAATTTGCTTAAGACTCGCTTCAAGACCCTTACCTCATTTTGTACACCAATCCAAAGACAGATTATTAAAAAAAAAATAACCCCAAAACAACAATAACAAAAAAACCCACAGACAGATGATCATAAATATTTGCCTAATCTCAAACAATTTCATACATTGCAAGTCTCACCTTACTATCACACAACTCAGGTCCTCAAACTCTACAAATATACTCTCCTCACTTTACCCTGATGAAACACTACTGATGCTATGTCAAGTTGGTATTCCCCCTTATTACAGGAAGTCTAATAAACTTAACTTTGCTTAATCAACAGGTTTTTTTTTTTTTTTCCTGGTAGTCTTTGGGAGGACAAAAGTCAACAATATCAAAGCATTTGAACTATTACATAGAACTAAAGATTCTATTTCCACAAATTTATCCTTAGGAAGGAATCCAAGCTTAGTCTATGCATATTTAATTATAAGAATATTAATCACAACACTATATACAATGGAGAAATATTCAACAATTAGAGGGATGTTCGTTTAAATCAGCATATGTCCACAGAGTGAAATACCATGGCATCATCAAAAAGCAAGTATTTAAAAAATATATTGTATTATGCTCAAAGGGAGTGAAAAGTGTTACTATATAATTCTTGCCTGCCACTCCACCCAAATCTGTCTCCCAGTTTTATCCATTTCTATAAAATGCATCAATACTACCTTGTTGCTCAAGTAAAAAATATATATATATGGATCATTTTTGTACCTTCTTTTTTTCTACATCTTGTCCAAACCTTTATTCTGTACTTAAGTGACAAAATATAACTGGCTACTTTTTTTTCAGTATTAGTATTTCTTATTCTTGCAGCCATCACAGCTCTTTCTGAGGATATTGGAACACCAACTGTTCTTCCTTTCTTAACTCTTAAATTAATTCTCAACACAGCAGCTGGTTTGATCATTTACAATGCAAATTAGATACAGCTTGAACCACTTCAACATCCATTCACTGAAACTAGAATAAAATCTAAACCCCTGATCATAGCATAATATTCTTATATAGTATAGGTTGATATAATTCTTTCCAACTTCATCTCATTCTCTCACTCACACCAATCAACTTCACTGATTTCTTGTACTGTCTTTTAACTAAGTCAAATCCTTTCTCCACTTTTGGGCTTAATATGTGCCATTTCATTGGAATACTATTCTCCAGCATTTTCTTATCTTTTGGATATAAAGGAGAAATATAATTTAAAAAAAAATCTTCTCTCAAACCAGAAAGCAGAGAAAGAGAACACTTTTATCATAGAATAAGCATTGAACCAGAATGTGATGTACATCATTGGCAATCCCTAAGAGATTGTAAAAACAGAAAGTAATCTTGCCCTTTTGCGTAGGCAAGAAGATTCAACCTGTTACATACATCTTTTTCAAAATAAAGAATAACTAGTCCTCAAGTAAGAGGAACTGACAGCACCCTTGATCACGCACAGTTCATCCTAACATTATCTGGTAATTGGGATGACCATCTATGTTAGTTAATTGACTTTACGCAAAGGGAAAACAAAACAAAACAAAAAAGAAAACCTAATTTCTTTATGACTGGAGGTAGTTTTACAACTTGGAGCAAAGCACTCACTAAAGTTATGCTTCTACCTTCCACAGAATCGGGGAGCTAGGGAGATGTTTACTTTTCAATCTTATCGATGGGACTGTTATTTCTAAGTACATATACTATCCGCAAATGCCTTCTTTTCTACCTGTTTCCTTATTGCCTTTTCACAATTTCAAATTATCTTCTCTTGTTTATTATTTATATTCCCCAAAGGGCATAAATTCCTATAAGTCAGTCTGTCCTGTTTAGTTCTCTGAAGTTATTAAGTTGTTGGTGCAGCAAAAATAGAAAATATAAGGGTAAATATGAGAACTAATGGGAAAGATCTGAAAATTGAAAACTGTAAACATTGCTAACAGAAATTGAAGAAGACCTAAATAAGTGTAGAAATGTACACTTTTCATGTCTCAGAAGACTCAATCTTGTTAACAATTCTTTCCAAATTGATCTATAGAGTCAATGAAATTCCAGTGAAAATCCCAATAGCTTATTAATAAAAATGGATATTTTCCTAAAATTCATACAGACATTCAAAGGATGAAGAATATTCTCAACTGTGAAAAACAACAATTTTTCATTGAATGGCTAACATTGTGAAGTGTATACTATGTTCAAAGATAGCCTAAGTTTCTATTTCTGAACTTAATACCAGCCTTGCCTCTAAAGATACAGAACTACATGGCCTTGTGAAAATGTTTGTTTTTATTTTCTTTATACCTCTCTAGGCTTCATTTTGATTTATATTTTATAAAATCAGTATTCTATTTTCTAATCTCTGAAAATGTCTTCCGTGTGTTATTTCTGCATAGGATTATAAAAGAGAAAATTTTATTTTCATTCAAGAACTCTGATCCAATCTTCATATGAGAGGCATCTCTCAGTTTTTATTGCATGTAGATAAGAATACAATCTCTCCTTTTTCCTCTGATTTTGGTCATGAATTTCTAAGCAACTATTTCAAAATGATCTATACTCAGTATTATGTAATTTTATCTTGCACGATGGATGTATTAGATGCTCTTTATATTGTTTTTAAATAAAATCCTGCCAATCTAATTTTAATATCTTAATTAAAAGTTAATCATGATGCTGTGAAATCACACTCAATAGATGTTGGTTTGTGTATTTTAGTAACACTCTTCAACCCGGAAATCAGTCTCAAACACACACACACACCATTCTTGCAAAAGATCACAGAGGAAACCTCCATAGATTGTTCAGGATGGGAAGGCAAGTGACAACGTCACTTCTCTTCAATGAACATTACTGATGCTGGGCAGCTATTCAGGAGAGAAGTGGTCTCTAAATATAGACTCATATGAGTTTGACACCTTCCTTTTCAAGTTCTTGACAGTATTACTGTTCTTTTACAAAAGAAGGGCCAATCTTTTGTGATGTGTTGAAAACGAAGAAAGGATAGATGGTATAATGCCTGAAAGAAACTCTATTCACATCACAATTAGGCTGCATCCATGTCTTCCAACACTGTGTAGCTAAAGTTACCTCCAAGTCTTGTTAGACCAGGGATCAAGATGGGGCACACACTGAAAACCTACCCTCTTTCTGTATGTTGCTTTTAAGTTGTACTTCCTCTAGGAAGACTTCCCTACTGCCCTCTCACTTACCTCTTTTCTGAACTACATAATATAATGTGTATTACGTGGCCACTCCCCGCCACGCCATTCTTCATAGATTATGTGTATACGGTTGAGAGGCTGATCGGGCCTCTCAAGATAATACCTTAAATACTTAAAGAGCTAACTTCCAATTCTTCTGCATATCTCACCACATTTATCTACTGGCTGAGAACATCTGAAATACTATATTGATAATTTTTAAATACTCTATCAACTTCTAGTTTTGCCATGAAAGTATGCAGAACATTAAAATGCCTATATTGTATTTAACATTAGTATTTATAAGAATCTCAAAAAGTCTCATAGCTCTGTCTACCTGAGGACGTTTCATTAAACAAAGAAGCTAAAGATGTCTCTTCTGGCTGTGAGAAACATCTCCCAGAATATTCTTTGGGTTGGCCCTATTTATATATTTAGCAGGTATCAACCCAGTTATTCATTTTGCTTCTCTCCTAGCTCCTCCTGTGTGAGAACAAGTAGAATCCAAATCTTAAATACTTTTTCTTTTTTTGCTATTGGTTATGTATTTAAGCATTTACTCAAAATTAAATATGTCAAATACAGATTTAAAATGTTTGTGTGAGCAAACAACTGTTTTATATTGAAATTACTTTTTTTTAAGATTTTATTTATTTATTTAATTGACAGAGAGACAGCATGAGGGGGAACACAAGTAAGGGGAGTGGGAGAGGGAGAAGCAGGCTTCCGGCTGAGCAGGGAACCCGATGCGGGGCTCGATCCCAGGACCCCAGGATCATGACCTGAGCCGAAGGCAGTCGCTTAACCAACTGAGCCACCCAGGCGCCCTTTGAAATTACTTTTTAACACCTTGATATTTCAAGAGAATGCATATTTCTATTTGCACCACTTAGATGATTGATTCCCAGTGAATCAGTTAAGGTTCAGTGAAAATGCCTTCAAGTTTTCAAAATATTACCTGTGAGCAGGATTATGGACAATATACCCATTTCTAATGAGCAGCACTGCCTTTATTATTCACACTGGAGTTTTGTGCAGTGGGTGGGCTAAACCACTGGGTCCCTATCAATTAGATATTCATAAAACATTTTTGCTTGTGTGTTTTGGGGTACTGAAAAAAACAGATTTTCAGCTAATGGAAAAATGTGTATCTACTTTATTCTCAAAAAATCTTTATTATATATACTAAAAATAATAGTCTTTAATGAAATAATCCTTTAAAATACTATGTTCACCAATCAAATTTAGATACCACTAATTACTCACATTCTTTTGTAAGATAAATTGAATAATGAAATAAATAAAAATAAATTCTAGGCCAGGTTTAAAACATATTTGACAAGTGTGTGTGTGTATGTGTGTGTGTATGTGTGTGTGTTTAATTTCAGACTATTAAAACATGTTACATTTTCTTTTTGCTCTTGTTGAGTTTTCCATAATGTTTAGATCTCCCTTTCTTTTATTCTATGACTCTTCCAAAGTAGATCTTTAATCTCTAATTCCTAGTTAACATCAATTTAGCATGTATTTTCTGGGTTTAGAATTTCAAGCTTTACTATTACATCTGACTTAAGATGACAGTCAATTAACTATTCTTATCTTCAGTGGTATATGCTGTAGTTGTATTTTCTCTTTACAAAAGTACTCAAAAGATATGTATCTTTGCTAGTGAAAGGTATTTTTCTTTGGAGTCTCATTTTCCACTTCAGGTGGAATAGGACCCATCAAAGGTCACTATTAAGTAGTCCCCTGTGGAAACTTTCATAATTGGGCCTAATTTTCAGTTTTTCTCATTGGCTATCATGTAGAACAGCAGTCACATTATCCTATTACTTGGTAAAGATCTATTCGGAATGTAAATACAATTATTACCTGAATGCAAACTTCATCAGCTTCACCTGTGTGACTTCTTCATTCTATTTATTTTGCACATATATAGTAACTTTATGCAAAACTGTAGTTTCCAGACTTTGGGAGTTCACAGAGTGTATTAGTTAAAAATTGGAATATATACACATTATATGGCCAGTAGCCTGCAGAAAATAAAAGGCTGATATCTAGTATGTTAAACAAAAGGAATTAACTTCAGATAAAGGACTGTCCTCTAAATGTAAATAGTATAACTTCATAAACATTAAATTCATCTTATTTATCTTATTTCACTACTCACTATTGTGAATTTTTAACACAGACAGCATCTATCTCCAGAACAGGATGTTAAGGATCACTGATCTAGAGTAATGGGTCTCTGAAATTTCATGTAAGCCAACCAAATGGTGTGCAAGGAAATGTGACTCCTCCAGGTTTGGTTTTCTGTTTCAACATTTCCTTGGCTATTTGGGGTCTTTTCTGGATCCATACAAATTTTAGAATTGTTTGTTCTGTGAAAAATGCTGATGGTATTTTGATAGGGATTGCATTGAATATGTAGATTGCTTTGGGTAGCATAGACATATCAACAATATTTATTCTTCCAATCCATGAGCATGGAATGTTTTTTTCCATTTCTTTGTGTCTTCCTCAATTTCTTTCATAAGTGTTCTATAATTTTCAGAGTACAGATTCTTTACCTCTTTTGTTAGGTTTATTCCTAGGTATCTTATGGTTTTGGGTGTAATCGTAAATGGGATCAATTCCTTGATTTATCTTTCTTCTGCTTCATTGTTAGTGTATAGAAATGCAACTGATTTCTGTGTATTGATTTTAAATGCTGTGACTGCTGAATACTTGTATCAGTTCTAGCAATTTTTGGGTGTAGTCTTTTGGGTTTTCTATATAGAGTATTGTGTCATCTGTGAAAAGTGAAAGTTTGATTTCTTCTTTGCTGATTTGGATGCCTTTTATTTCTTTTTGTTGTTTGATTGCTGAGGCTGGGACTTCTAGTACTATGTGCAACAACAGTGGTGAGAGTGTACATTCCTGTTGTGTTCCTGACCTTAGAGGAAAAGCTCTCAGTTTTTCCCCATTGAGGATGATATCTGCTGTGCATCTTTTGTATATAGCTTTTATGATATTGAGGTATGCTCCCTCTATCCCTACATGGTGGAGGGTTTTTATCAAGAAAGGATGCTGTATTTTGTCAAATGCTATTTCTGCATCTATTGAGAGAATCATAAAGTTCTTGTCCTTTCTTTTATTAATGTGGTGCATCGCATTGATTGATTTGTGGATGTTGAACCACTCCTGTAGCCCAGGAATAAATCCCACTTAGTTGTGGTGAATAATCCTTTTAATGTACTGTTGGATCCTCCTGGCTAGTATCTTGGTAAGAATTTTTGCATCCATGTTCATCAGGGATATTGGTCTCTAATTCTCCTGTTTAGTGGGGTCTTTGGTTTTGGGAAAAGGTAAAACTGACCTCATAGAATGTGTTTGGAAGTTTTCCTTCCACTTGTAATTTTTGGAACAGTTTCAGAATAGGTACTAATTTTTCTTTAAATGTTTGGTAGAATTCCCCTGGGAAGCCATCCAGCCCTGGACTCTTGTTTTTTTGGGAGATTTTTGATTACTGATTTAATTTCTTTTCTGGTTATGGGTCTGTTCAGGTTTTCTATTTCTTCCTGTTTCAGTGTTGGTAGTTTATATGTTTCTAGGAATGTATTCAATTCTTCCAGATTGCCTAATTTGTTGGCAAAGAGTTGCTCATAATATTCTCTTATAATTGCATTTCTTTGGTGTTGGTTGTGATCTCTCCTCTCATTCATGACTTTATTTATTTGGGTCTTTCTCTTTTCTTTTTGATAAGTCTAGCTAGGGGTTTATCAATCTTATTAATTCTTTCAGAGAACCAGCTCCTAGTTTTATTGATCTGTTCTACTGTTTGTTTTTTTAATTTTTTAATTTTAATTTTTATTTTTTTTAAAGATTTTATTTTTTATTTGAGAGGGAGAGGATAAGAGAGTCAGCACGAGAGGGGGAGGGTCAGAGGGAGAAGCAGACTCCCTGCTGAACAGGGAGCCCGATGTGGGACTCGATCCTGGGACTCCAGGATCATGACCTGAGCCAAAGACAGTTGCTTAACCAACTGAGCCACCCAGGCACCCCTGTTTGTTTTTTTTATATCATTGATTTCTGCTCTAATCTTTATTATTTCTCTTCTCTTGCTGGATTTAGGCTTTATTTGCTGTTCTTTTAACAGCTCCTTTAGGTGTAAGGTTAGGTTGTGTATTTGAGACTTTTCTTGTTTCTTGAGGAAGGCCTGTATTGCTATATATTTCCCTCTTAGGACCACCTTGGCTGTATCCCAAAGGTTTTGAACTATCATTTTTTCATTTTCATTTGCTTCTATATATATATTTTTTCATTCTTCTTTAATTTCCTGGTTGACCCATTCATTCCTTAGTAGGATGTTCTTAAACCTCCATGTATATGTGGTCCTTCCAAATTTTTTCTTGTGGTTAACTTCAAGTTTCATAGTATTGTGGTCTGAAAATATGCATGATATGATCTCAGTCTTTTTGTACTTGTTGAGACCTGATTTCTGACCCAGTATGTGCTCTCTTTTGAAGAATGTTCCATGTGCACTCAAAAATGTGATTCTACTGCTTTAGGATGAAATACTCTGAATGTATCTGTTAAGTCCATCTAGTCCAGTGTGTCATTAAAAGCCCTAGTTTCTTAGTTTGTCTTCTGTTTAGATGATCTGTCCATTGCTGTGAGTGAGTTGTTAAAGTCTCCTACTATTATTGTATTATTATCAATGAATTTTTAAAATTTTGTTATTAATTGATTTATATATTTGGCTGCTCCTGTATCATAATAAGTGTCCTTCATTTCTTATTACAGTCTTTGGTTTAAAATCTAGTTTGTCTGATACAAAGAAGGCTACTCCAGCTTTCTTTGGATGTCCATTAGCATGATAAATGGTTCTCCACCACCTCACTTTCAATTTGGAGGGGTCTTTGGTTCTCAAATGAGTCTCTTGTAAGTGGCACATTGATGGGTCTTGTTTTTGTTTTTGTTTTTATCCATTCTGATACCCTATGTCTTTTGATTTGAGGATTTATTCCATTTACATTCAGAGTAATTATTGAAAGATATGAATTTAGTCACTTGTAAAGTCACTGTTCCTGTAGATCATCTGTTCCTGTTTTTTTGGTTTTTTGCTTTACTTTAGGGCTCTCTTTCTGCTTAGAGGATCTCCTTAGATTTTTCTTGCAGGGTTGGTTTAGTGTTCAAAAATTCCTTTAGTTTTATTTGTTCTGGAAACTCTTTACCTCTCCTTCTATTCTGAGTGACAGGCTTGCTGGATAAAGTATTCTTGGCTGCATATTTTTCCATTTAGCATGTTGAATATATCATGCTAGTCCTTTCTGGCTTGCCAGGTCTCTGTGGACAGGTCTGTTGCCAGACTTATGTGTCTACCTCTATAGGTTAAGGACCTCTTGTCCTAACCTGCTTTCAGGATTTTCTCTTTATCTTTGAAATTTGAAAGTTTCACTATATATGTTGAGGTGTTGACCTACTTTTGCTGATTTTGAAGGGAGTTCTCTCTTCAAAGTTCCTGGACATGAATGCATGTTTCTTTCTCCAGATTAGGAAAGTTCTCAGCTATAATTTGTTCAAATAAACCTTCTGCCCTTTCTCCTACTCTTCATCTTCTGGGACCCCTATAATATGGATATTATTTCACTTTGTGGAATCGCCGAGTTCTCTAAGCTCCCTTCTTAATCTAATAGTATTCTTTCTTCTTTTCAGCTTCCTTATTTTCCATTATTTTCTATTCTATATCACTGATTCATTCTTCCTATTCATTCATCCTCATTTTTATGGCCTCCACTTGGGACTGCCCCTCGGTAATAGCATTTTTAATTTTGGCCTGACTAGATTTTAGTTCTTTTATCTCTATAGTAAGAGATTCTCTAGTGTTGTCTATGCTTTTTTCAAGCCCATGTAGTATCTTTATAATCATTTTAAATTCTAGTTCAGACATCTTACTTATATCCTTATTGATTAAATACCTGACAGTGAGTACTACTCCTATTCTTTCTTTTGGGATGGATTTCTCTGTCTTGTCATTTTGCCAAGAAAAGAAAAGAAAAAGAAAGAGAAAAAACAACAATAACACAACAGAAAAAGGAAAACAACTACAACAACAATAACTAGATTCTGGGTGTGCTTGTAAAAGAAACTAAATCCCAAAATAAGAAAGAAAGAAAGAAAGAAAAATATATATATAGATATGATACAATGAAAGGAAACAAAAATAATAATATATATATAACATATATATAAAAATACAAATTGAAAAATAAAAAATGATTAAAAAATAAGAAAATAACTGAAAAAATAATACTAAAAGACTAAAGAATAAAAATACAAAGAATGCTATATACTGTTTTTCCCTAGAGCTTAAGCTTTGCAACCCTCTGTGATCAATAAACTTGGTGTGAGCAAGTTGTTTGTGCTAGTCTTCTGGGAGGAGGGGCCCGCTGCATTGATTCTCAGGTGGACTTGCCCTAGTGGAAATGCACCTCCAGTGCGAAGGGAGACAAGACACAGTGTAAGCAGGTCTGGACTTCAGTAGGTGGTGTTATTTTGCTCCCTGAAGGCTTTTAGCATGGATGGGTGGGTTGAATATGGCGGTACACTGCTCTCTAGTCCCAGAGCTGAAAATTCGCACCCCCCTCCACTCTTCAGTGAGCCCTCACAGAAAAGCTCACTCTTGTCTCCTCGGTTTCTGTCAGAACTCTCTGTTCACCTGGCCCATGACTAGGTGTTTTTATCTCAGTCACGCTACTGAATCCAAAACTCTAAATTTTACAGACTCCTGTGGCATGGACCTGAGCTGTTCCTCCCAGGGAAGGGGGGCCTTGCCACACTTCTGCCTTTTGCTGGACCCCTCCCAGGAAAGGCGTCATATGACCATACAGTGCTTCACAGTTTATGGCCACACCAAACAGAAAGCCAGCACCTAGACTCACTGTTTTCAGCCAGCTTCCCCACTTCTATGCCTGAGAACTCTGCTGCATTCAGGCACACCCATTTTTCCTGTGACCCTGGGGATCCTAAGACCATGATGTCACACATGGGATTCCACCCTGTTTCACCACCTGAGCACTTTTCTCCAGGGACGTCCCTCACTGTAGCAGACTTCTAAAAGTTCTGACTTTGCACTCTGCTGCTTATAATACTAAGCCTCCTTAAGGAGACTGTATCCTCAGTTATATCACATCGGATTCAAATCTCCACACCTCCTACCTTCCAAACGGTGGTCGCTTTTCTACTTGTAGACTTTCAGCATTTCTTTTCTCAGATTTCCAACTGATTTCTCAGGTATTCACAATGATTTGAAAACTATCTAGTTGTATTCCAGGGACCAGACAAACTTAGGGTCCCCCTACTCCTCCGCCACCTTAACTCTCCTCTCAGGACTTGTTGTTTTTTTGTTTTTTGTTTTTAACTGATAGGATATACAATCAAGTAATTGAGGTCCATTAACACAGTGGATTAGTCTTCATGATTCTTGTGCTCTAGTCTAGGGATTTTGTATTCTGTTTACAGGTAATCTTGGGATATTAGATAATTCTTTGATAGGAGTCACCAAGAGAAGAGAAAAGGATCTTCAGGTTCTCTTCACCTCTAGCTTTGTACTAAGGCATCTCTAACCTTGTATGTTTTACAGAATGTGCTTTAATATTATAATTTACTTGTTTAAAAAAATCCATCAATGATTTTTTCTACTTCTTCAATTTCATTTTTTCAGGTTTTTATTTAAATTCCAGTTAACATACAATGTAATATTAATTTCAGGTACAGAATTTAGTGATTCAACACTTCCATACAATACCGGGTACTCATCACAACAAGTGCATTGTTGACCTCCATCACTTATTTAACCCATTTACTCACCCACCTCCCCTCTGGTAACCATCAGTTTGTTCTCTATGGTTAAGAGTCTGTTTCTTCATTTTTTTTCTCTTTCTCTCTCTCTTTTTTCCCTGCTATAATCATTTGTTTTGTTCTTAAATTCCACACATAAGTGAAATCATATGGTATTTGTCTTTCTCTGACTGACTTATTTTGCTTAGCATAATACTCACTAGCTCCATCCATGTCATTGCAATGATTTTTAAATGTTTGTTATAAACCACTTTTATGGGATAATCTGACATTGTCATTTTGAACCAGTAGAAATCATGTTAGTTACAGCGATGGGAGAAAAAAGAAAGTCTTTGTAAATGGTGACTTACTCCTGGTTCCCACACATGTCAGAGGTGTCTCTATTAGTAAATAACATGAACAAGTTAGTGGGGAAAATATATTCTATAGGATGTCAGGTGGTACTGCGAAATGGGGTAGTAGTGAAGCTGGAGGCTCAGAGTTAGAGATGTGGTGATGGAAACAGAGGTGAGGGAGGGAGAGAGACACGGGGCAGGGGGAGATTTGAAGTAGATTATCCTCTAGGGTCTCCAGAAGAAACACAGCTTTGGCAACACCTTGATTATAGGACTTGTGACCTGCACAACTATAAGACAATAAATTTGTGTTGTTTTAAGCCATTAAGTTTGCTGTTAGCGTAGCAGTAGGAAACTGATACAATTTTAATAACCGAGGAAATTGGAAGAATTTCTGTACTATGTTTGCAATAATTCTGTTAATCTAAAACTGTTCTAAAATAAATAATTTATTTAAAAATAAATTAAATAATTGAGTTGTAGGAGATAGAAACTAGCATTGGAGGTAAACAACTTATAGACCTCTGACATATCATGACACTTAGAGCATATGTTTAGCTTTATATTATTGTCCTCTATCTTATTTCACTCCTGCTGGGCCATCAGCTCTCTGCTCAGGCATTGCTTACTTAAAATTTTCTCCTTGTTTCAACTCTAAAAGTAGAATGCATTTAGACTAGTTCTATCTCCTTAACTCCAGGTCCAACTGTTTACCTACATCTCCATCAAGACAGACACCCCCAAACACACATACTCTACTATCTTCTCCACTTTAACTGATGGCAACTCCTTCCTTTTAGCAGCTCAAGATGATATGTGTGTGTCATCTTTCAGTCTTCGTTTCTCTTGTATCATGTCTAATCTGTCAAGAATTCCTATTGGATTTACCTTAAAATACATTATGATATAACCATTATCTACAACATGATCAAAGCTATCCTTGTCTCTGGTAATAATTTATACAACAGCCACCAAATTCATCTCTCTGCCTCCGCCCTTGCCCCAAACATTCTATTAGCAGAACAGAAGTCAGAGTGATCCATTTTAACATATAGGTCAGATCATGTTACTCTCCTATTCAAATCATTCACTTTTTATTCTTTTTATTCTTATTTTATTCTTATTTTTATTCATTATTCTCTTTTTTATTCAAATCATTATTTACTCTCATTTTTTATTCAGCATAAAATCAATACAGCAGTCTATAAAGCCCTAAGTTATGTGACCCTATTACCTCTCTGATCTCATTTCCTTCCAACTTACTGATGAAGCTTCTGCCACAGTGACCTCCCTGTTGTTTCTCAAACACGCTAGTCATATCCTGCCTTTAGGCATTTTGTTGTGCCTGTTTCCTTTGTCTGTTTTACTCTTTCCCCAATATTCACATTTATATCACCTGATTAGTGAGACCTGCCATCAGCCTTCTGTAAAATTTTTCTTTTACACTCCTGATTCCTTTCAACCTATTCTATTTCTTTCATAACATTTATTACATTCTAACACACCATTAAATTTTGTTGTTTCATGTTTATTTTATATTATTTTATTTATTTTCTATCCTTCCCTATTCCACCTCACTGATTTCAATGTAAAGTAAATATTTAGCAAGAATTATAATTTGTTGTATTTACTATTACATTCTAGACATTGAAAATTCTGTCCCATACATTGTATAAACACAAGATATAATTGATGAATTGATAAATAACACTATTTAACAAAAAAATGCAATGTTTGGTGTAAGTATAGCTAATTTTTTTAAAGTATATACATTTATTTTTTAAAAGTATAAACATTTATTTTTTAAAACTATATGTATTTATTTTTCAAAAGCATAAACATTTATTTTTTAAAAGTATAGTGTGGCTGGGGCAACTGGGTGGCTCGTGCATTGAGCATCTGACTCTTGATCTCGTCTCAGGCCCTGATCTCGGGGTCATGGAATCCAGCCCCACATTGGACTCCCCACTCAGAAGGGAGTCTGCTTCTCTCCCTGTTCCTTTACCTCTCCGTTCCACCCCTCTGCCACACTCTCTTTCTCTCTCTCAAATAAATAAATCTTAAAAAAAAAAAAGTATAGTGTGGTTGTCAATCTAACGTTTCCCAATTTGATATGCTTAAGCAAGAATGAAGTATGGAAAAACTTTACCTCCATAAAGGAGAAAAATTCCCTAAAATTTAAAAAACAAAGCAAATTCAAAAGTTTTACCTGTGAAGGATTTGTGAGTGTATCCAAACACTCCATAAAACCGTGCAAGAAAATATGCCAATGATTCCCAGCCAAAAATTAACTTCCATACCCACAGAAATTTCACTAAGTCATGTAAAAAATAAAAGCTGTCACTTCAATAAAGGGCAAGAAAAAAGGGATGGCAACCTATTCCTTTTAAGGACTGACTACACAGAAGTATTTCAAAAGTTAAAATCTTAGGAAGATAGGATTTTAAAGAAGTACAAAAAATTAATGATTTCTCTGAGGTGTTAATACCATATTCTGAGGTAAAAGAAAAAAACAGCATCTGTAAGGCAAAAAATAAATTGAGACATTTCTAGAATAAAAATAACAGGATTTCAATGCATCACTTTCAGAATTTAACAAAACAGAAAGAGTGCAAGTTTGTAAGGATTTTCATATATGCACAAATACAGGCATAACTTAATTAAGATGAAGAGTGTTTTGTATGATTGGTATCACACCCAGGTTCTCCAGAATTCTGCAAGGTATCAAGATAGTGCATATACACCAGGAATAAGATCTCCTACTTTAATAGGAAATGAGAAGGAAATGCCAATGGGGTCTAAGATCAGTTCTTGCTATCTATCTACCCAATCACTGTGATGAAGAGAGGGTACTAGACACCCACCCACACCACATCTTGACCCAAACACCATAATCTGCCTTGAACATAACAGAATTAATTTTTAAAATATATTTTATTCTGTTATGTCTCAAGAAAACTCTCCCACACCCAGGTAATATCTTACAGCTTTCACAATAATCCTCACATATTTTTGTATATCTATCATCCTGTCTTCTTTTCCATCCTTCCTCAAATCATAAAACCATTCCTATATGTCCTCTGAAATTCATGGTCCATTATCAGCTATAGACTTATACTTTCAGCATGTGCTCTAAATATTTCCTTCAAGTTTTATTCTAATGGAAATCTGAACCCCCCGCCCCCCCTTAGGATCTTGGTTAACTCTAGTTACCATAGATCTTACTCACTAGACCTGGAATAAGATCCTTGTGCCCCTGTCCTTGCTTGTCATTGCCAAATTCAAACCGTTCTCCCTTCTTTTATCAGAAGAAGAAATAGAAGAAGAAGGAGGAGGAGGAGGAGGGTGAGAAAGAATGGGAGAAGGGAGTGAAGAAGGAGGAAGAGGAGAGGGAGAAGACATCAACGCAGCAGTAGGAAGTAAATAGAATCACTTCTCATTTCATAAGATTGTACTGCACTATATTCTTCATTATTGCTATTATGTACTGTTGTCAAGTTCACACTTGAATTATGGAGAAAAATAAGATGTATTTTTAAATATAATTTGTATACTCATAACGTGCTTTTCTCAATAATATATCATGGTAATGTTTTCTACACCATGAATTTTAACGGTTGCATATTATTCTATTGTATGCAATTAAATTTATCTAGCTATTTCCTGTTATGTGTTTTGTTCCATTTTTGTTATTAAAATAATGCTGTTAAGTTTTTTTAACAATAAGCATATTGCAGATTATATTCTTTGATTTCAGAAGACTTGAAAAGTAAGTATTGAATTGTACTCTACAATTTGCCTTTTTCATTCCCATGGCATATTTATTTTTAAAAGATTGTACTTTAAAAAAAATTATACTTTAGACCACAGAGAAAACCTCAATGAATTTAAAAGGAAACAATTCAGAGGCTACACTCCATAGTCACATTCAACCTAAAGTATGGTTAAAAATAGACTATAAAGGAGAAAAAGAGCAACATCAAAATAAAAAATATATTCAATTAAATAACTCTTGGATCTAAGTATTAATAAAAACCATAATTATAGAGGCCTCATAAAACAATAAAAATAAGAATGTTGTATATGAACACCTATATAATATTGACCAACAGTCAAGAAAGGAAGAAAATTATGAACTAGGCATTTTTTTCAATGAGTCAGAAAGAAAAACATAAAACAAACTTAGAGAAAGCAGGAATTTCCAAGGGTATAAAGATCCAGACTTCAGACTTGTCTGAGCTCTGTAGTTTGTAATTTATAATTGAAACAAAATAAAAAAGTTTGTTTCATTGGAAATCATTTGGTCTATTTCAGAGGCTTTAATAAAAATTATGCTTTTTATAACCTCTGCCAAATGGCCCAGATAGACCATCACAATTTTAAACTGCAAAGCATTAAATGTTACAGGAAACATCCTGTAGAAATTCACTGTATCAAAATATCTTAGTTCTATATAGCAAGGCTTTAGAATGACCTGTAAATGAATAAATAAGGTTCATATGTAAGACAAATTGAACATCCAACAAAACATTTTGAAGCATCTTGTAAAACTATAATCATCCAATCCCTCTTGGATTGCTGCCTTCATTTTGGTGATTTGGAAGCAAGATGAAAGTAGATGAAGTGTTTACTACAAGAGATGGTGCCTCTGTGATGTGCAAGGGGAATTATAAACTTAGCCCTATGATCCTGCCATTAGTCTTTTTAATGATTCTGAGCCACAACCTCTCTGAGATAACATCTTTTTTCCCCCCCCCCTCTCTCTATGGTTGAGCTTTGAGAAGCCTAGTGGAATCTTGGGTTTTTTTAGCCTGTTGTTAAATTTAAGCCGAGAAATAAAGGAAAGCTAATGGAAAAGGATTACAGAGGTTTATTCAACACTGTCAGAGAAAGCAAATCCCTGCCTTACTGCCAGATATATTAAACTCCTGATCTTGCAATTGCATAAAATTATCACTGGCATTATATCTATGTCAATTAAACCTAGTGCTGGAGAAAATGATTTAACCAGTTCCCTCTTTCAATGTCATTCAAGAACTCTAGTTTGAGAGGTGTGTTTCTTTTCTAAGTAGTACTATAGTCATCTAGCTATTATTCAAGTGCATCATTAAAACTCATTAATATGAGAATATTTCAGAGGTGTTTATGGGCTTTGGGGAGGACACTGTTCAGACATATATGTTCGTGAAAAATATTTTGCATTGAAAATGTTACAGTATTTTCCATCAACAAAAATATTGTTTCATTGTTATAAGCAAATTGGTAACATTTCTGCTTATATTTCAAAGGTCCCCAATTTTTATAACACATAGACTTCTGTTTCCTATTTCATTAACATTCAGGGATGAAATTTTATCCAGTACCCTCTTTTTGTAAAGGAGAAAAAAATAGCACAGAAGTTTAACTACATTTCCCGAGTTTGCATAAAAAATTTCTATTTTATTGTTGTCCTAACTATAAATAAATTGGTTTGAAAAAATAAACTTGTAAATCTAGTAATAGATTGCAAATTATATTTTGAAAAGCACTGCTTCCACACTCACGTTTCCTATCCTTTGTTTCTTGATTAGTGCACAAGCTCCTTAACTCAGGTATGCATTGGACCCCAATTAGTTTTTGGATAGTCTACACTACTTTGTAGTATAAGCATGCCTTATCAAACAAATCACTATCAACCTCAGGATAGGAAGCTGGTTTATTTATTTCCAGCTCTTCCCAATTCAGTATTGGGTACACAGTTGCAAATCCTTTACTACTTGTTGATTTACCACTTTATTGTCTAAATAGGGCAGATAAAAATTAACAATAAAAATAATCTTTGCATATTTTCATCAGGTTGAATATATGTGAGTTATTTTAATGTGTTCATATAATGAGCACTTATCAAGTGAATTCTACATGTCAGGCACAGTGCTAAGTGACAGAGATACAGACAAAAGTATGATGTAGGCAAGGACTTCAAATGGCCCAGGGTCTGGTGGGGGAAAGGAATAAGCAAACAATAACTATAAAACACAACATGTGCCAAATTGAAGAAAAGATGGAATGCGATAGAAATTTAGATGAATGATTCTTAGCCTACACAGTATAAGGTTGAGCATGAGGTCATGAGGTTGGAAAGAATGGGGCAGAGCAGGTTTCCCATAAAATAAGACGTAGAGCTAAATCTTGAAGAACAGATAGAATGTCACCAAGAGGAAAATTTGAAGAAGATATTCTAGGCAATGAGAACAAAATCTGCTAAATCAGATAAAGGCATAGGACAGACAAGGAGTTGAAGGTAATTTCATGTTCTTGACAGAATGTGTATGAGAAAATTGAGAAAGTCGGCAAGATAGTACGCAAATGACTAATAACCAAAACAATATAAAAGAGTTAGCACTTTCTTCTAAAGTCATGAAAAGAGATACAGAGGAATAAGACATGAAAGAAATGAATAGAAAACAAGTAATGAAATGGCAGTCTGAAGCTATATCAATTATGACCTTAAATGTAAAAGGTCTAAAAAATAGCAATTAAAGCCAAACATTATTAGGAGTTGGGAAAAAAAAAATGATTACAACCCAATTCTAGGTTGTTTACAAGAAGCCCACTTGAAATTTAACAACATAGGTAATTTGAAAGTAAAAGATTAGAAAAAGATACACCACGAAAACATTAATTTAAAAGAAAAAGCAATAGTGACTATTTTAATACCAGATGAAATATACTTCTTAATAAAGAAAATTATTGGGGATAAAGAGATATATTACAAAACAAAAAAGTTTCATCCACTCGGAAGATATAAAGATCCTAAGTATGTGTGTCCAAAACAACAGAGCCTCAAAATACATAAAGCAAAAACTGATAGAGCTAAAATGAAGAATAGACAAATCCACAATAAAAGTTTGTGACCTCAACACTCCCCTCTACAGAGCTATGACAAAAGTTAGCAAAGATTCAAAGGTTTGAACAACAAAATCAACTAAGACATTTTAATTGATATTTATAGAACACTCTAACCAACAACATTAGAATACACATTTTCTTCCAGGCACTATGGAATAATCACAAAGATATATTATATCCTGGACTATAAAACAAATCATCAACAAATAAAAATAATAAGCAACAAAAAATATAAATAAATAAAAACACTATATATTCTCTGACCATAAAAAAAATCAAAATAGGAATTAGAGAAAACAGAAAAATATCTAAATCTTTGAAAATTAAAACAAATACATCAAAAAAATCCATGGGCTAAAGAGAAACTCTCAAGGTAACTTAAAAATATAGAGAGAATTGGGGCACCTGGGTGGCTCAGTTGGTTGAATGTCTGCCTTCAGCTCAAGTCATGATCTCAAGGTCCTGGGATCGAGTCCCACATCGGGTTCCCTGCTCAGTGGGGAGTCTGTTTCTCCCTCTGCCCATCCTCCCACTCCTGCTCTCTCTTCTCTCTCTCTTTCTCTCTCTGAAATAAATAAATAAAATCTGTAATATATATATATATATAGCGAGAGAGAGAGAGAATGAATGAAAATGACAATGTAGCATATCAAAATATGTAGCGTGCAGGTAAATCAGTGCTGAGATGGAAAATTTTAAAAGTTAATGTGTATATTAAGAAGAGGAAAGGTCTCAAATCAGTCATATAGGTTTCTACCTGAAGTCACTAGAGCTATTTTTATTTGGTTCTTATTTTAACCAAAATAAAACAAAATAAAGGATATAATAAAGACTAGAAATCAAATAAATTGAAAACAAGAAATTAGTAGAGAAAAATCAATGACACAAAGCTGGTTCTTAAAAAAAAGAAAGGAAAGAAATGAAAAAAAAAAAAAAGGCAATATAATGATACCTCTCTAGTAAGGCTGACAGAGATCAAAAGCAAGCAAGAAGATACAAGTCACCGTATTAGTAACAAACAGTATCCTGCCATTGCAGGAATAAAGAGTATACTACAAACAACTTTATGCTCTTAAATTTGACAACCTGGGGGGGAAAAAAAAGGAGGGAACAACACTTACCAACTCATTTTATCAGGGCAATATTACCTTAATCCCAAAATCAGATAGTGAAAACAAAAACAAAACAAAACTACACACCAATAGCTCTCATGACTCTTGACACAAAATTACTCAACAAAATATTAGCAGACTAAATCTAACAATGTGTCAAAGTATTATATAACTGAGTGGGATTTATTGCAGGTACACAGGTGGGTTCCACATTCAAAAATTAGTAAATGTAATCCAACATATCAACAGGTTAAGAAGACAAATTATATGATCATACCAAGGCAGGAAAAAGCATTTGATAAAATGTAGCATCAATTCATAATTAAAAAAAATCTCTTAAGTTATGAATACAGGGAAATTACCTCAACTTGATAAAGATATGGAGAAGAAAGCTCAAGCTATCACCACACATGATGTTGAAATATTTAATATTTTTACTCTAAAATGGAAATTATAACAAAAAGTGCTCACTCTCGCCACTCTTAGTCAATATGAAACAAAGTTCGGACACTGTAATAAGGCAATGAAAAAAGAAAAGCTTGCAAATTGAAAAGGAAGAAACATAACTGTCCCTATTTGAAGATGAGATGATTATATATGTAAAAAATCCCAAAGAATCAACAAAAAAGAAAACTCTCAAGAGCTAATAAGAGATTTCAGCAAAGTTGCAGCATATAAAATAGTGCATGTGCGCACGCACACACACACACACACACACACTACATTTCTATAGACTAGCAATGAACTTATGGAAAACAAATGTAAAAACAATATATAATTTATAACTGCTCCAAGGAAATTAATTACCATGGCATAAACTTACTAAAACATGTATAGAATCTATATACTAAAAATTACAAAATGATGATGAGAGAAATAAAAGATAGCCCAAATAAATATAAAGGAATATTGTGTTCATTGATAGACTCAATGTAGTAAAGATGTTTTTATACAAACTTATCTATAGGGTCAATGAAACTCCTATCAGAATCTCAACAATTTTTTTTTTACACTTAGAGAAACTCATTCTAAAATTTATGTGGAAAGGTACAGGCCCCAGAATATCTAAAACAATTTTGGGAAAGAATAACTTGAGCGGACTATCTTTACCCAATACTAAGGCTTACTATATAGTTATAGCAATCATGAGAGTGCAGTATAGCTGGAGGGACAGATGATGGATTGATGAGAACAGGATGGAGAACCCAGGAATACACCCCCCCCCAAATATGCTCAACTGATTTTTTTTCAAAGTCAGTAAAAATATTCAATGCAGAAAGCATAGTCTTTTAAACAAAAAGACACCCATAAGCAAAAAGGAAGAAAAGAGGGGGAAAAAAGAATAAAAAATTGACTTTAACTTTATACTGTATGTGAAAGTTAACAAAAAATGGATATTGGACTTACACACAAAATATAAAACTATCAAAATTTCCACAAAAAATAGTACAAAATTTTTCGAACTGAGGTCAGCAAGAACTTCTTAGACTTGACACCAAAAGCACAAAACATAAAAAGAAAAAAAAAGTACTTTGCACTTCATCACAATTGGAAACCTGTGCTCTGTGAAAGACACTATTAAGAGACTGAAAAGACAAGCTACAGGACGGAAGAAAGGTATTTGCAAACCTCTTATGCCACCAAGGATTTGTATCTCAAAAATATGTAGAGAATTCTCAACGCTCAGTTAAAAAAGACAGTCCAATCAGAAAATGGGAAAAAAGACTTGAACAGACATTCACTGATGGCAAATAAGCCCCTGAAAAGATGTTGAAACATTATTAACTACTAGAGAATTGCAGGTTGAAATCATGAGGTATCATTACACACCTATCAAAAGGGCTAAAATTAACAATGAAATAGTGATTTTTACCAAATGTTGGCAAGAATGTGAAGAAACTGGTCACTCATTCATTGCTGGTGAGAATATTAAATGATATAGCCACAGTTACCTCTAAAACTAAACATGTACTTACCATCTAGCCTAGAAATTACACTTTAGGCATTTAGTCCAGAGAACTGAAAACCTATGTTCACATCAAAATCTGTGAATGAATGTTCATAGCTTTATTTGTAATAGCCAAAGACTGGAAACAACTCTGTCCTTTAATGGATGCCTGGTCAAGTAAATCGTGAAACAGGCATACAGTGTAATTCAACTCAGAGATAAATAAAATATTGATACATATAACAACTTAGATAGATTTTGGAGACACTGTGCTTCATAAAAAGAGTCACTCTCAGAAAGTAATATATTCCATTTCTTTAAGTTTCTAAATGTCAAAAAAAATTTTTTTTTGTTATAACCCCAAATTGGAAACAAACCAGTACAACCAGATAGGTGTATAGGAAAACAGGTTGTGAAATGTTTCTACTGTGGAATAGTGCTAGGCAATAAAGGTAAGGAAACAATATATATGGCAACTTGGTTGAATTATTATGGAATTATACTGAATGAAAAAAGCCAATCCCAAAATTTAACGCAGTATAGGAGACTATTGTAATAACATTATTGAACTGGAACGTTTATGGAAATGAAGAACAAATTAGTGGTTGCCAAGGTTTAGGAACAGGGGAGGGAAAGGATGTGGGTATGCTTATAAAAGGGCAACATGACGGATACTTGGGATGATGGAAATGTTTTGTATCTTGAGCTGTATCATTGTTAATATTCTGTGATATTGTATTACAGTTTTGCAAGATTTCTCATTGGGAGAAAATGAGTAAAGCATTCACATGATTCGTTTGTGTTATTTCTCACAACTCAATGTGATTCTACAATTAACTCTGTATGAAAAGATTAATTAAAAATATAAGGGAGAGCCAAATGATATGTTTGCACAGATTATCTCTAGCAAATATCTTTAAAAGAAACAAAAGAACTAAAATTAATGCTAGAAATATGCAAGTCAACAATGCCTTAATTGTAGAGAATGTATTTTAAATGATGGAGAAAATGGTTGCATTTAAACCAGAGTAAAAAACCTATATACTGTAATAAATGCATTCAAACGTGCAATAAAGCAATTTAAAAACTGATCTATTTCATATAAAAAATAGTGTTATAGTGTCATATATTAAATAGAGTTAGAGAAGGTTGAATTGGCAGACATTCACTACATTTTTGAACGAACATGAATAAACTTGACTCTGACAAATAAAAACAATATATTTCCCTCTACAGGCAACAAAGGTAAATTTGTATATACAATTCTTAAACCTATTTTATTTTGAATAGACTACATATCCATAAATGTATTTTTAATATTTTAATATTTTCATGATAGTCCATGAAATTATTTAAATTATATAAATTATTTTAAAATTATTTCATTAAAGTTAGACATTCACATATTTTTTTATGTCATAGAAGTGAAACTGCTTTGTCAAAGGATATGAACTTTAAGCAGGCTTTTGAAGATACTGTTTACCTGTTATTTCCTCTGCAATATATGAAGGTTGCTGCTTTATGAGTCCTTGCCATAGCTGGAGGGCTGAAAGTTTTTTCCCTTCTTTTCTTCCTCCCAATTCTTCCCTCCCTTCCCTTCTTTTCTTCTTTCTTTCTCTCTTCCTTTCTCTCATTTGTCAATGTTATTGGAACATGATTTACATTTAAAATGCCATCCTATTGATTACTCTTCAGAATGAATGTATTTCCATAACACATTTGTTTATATTTCTATTATTGCTTAATAACCATGTCTCTTCTTTTTTTAATCATTACCCATATATTTTTATTAGTATAATATTAACCTTTTATTGATATATTGCAAATGACCCAAGAGAAATTTCCAGAAAAGAACCTTCTTTTATAATGTAAGCTACGGTTTGCCATGTTCGTTGCCATGATTGCTGTCACTGTTGTCCTGAAAGCATCTCCAAAGGGTTCTTTCTTTCACCTTTCCTTGGAAAGACAATGAGGTGCTCACATCCGCCAAAGACACCTTGGTACCTTCGCGGAGGACCTCAGCCAGAAATCTATTTTTAAGTGATTTTTTTTTAAGATTTTATTTATTTATTTGAGAGAGAGAGAATGAGAGAGAGCACATGAGAGGGGGGAGGGTCAGAGGGAGAAGCAGACTCCCTGCCGAGCAGGGAGCCCGATGCGGGACTCGATCCAGGGACTCCAGGATCATGACCTGAGCCGAAAGCAGTCGCTTAACCAACTGAGCCACCCAGGCGCCCTAAGTGATTTTATAGTACTGCATTTAGGTCATAACATTCATTCCTTCTAGAAATTAAGAGTGTGAACTGTATGCTGGGCTATTTGAATTTAATTCCAGTGCAGCACACTATCATACTTGTGACACTGGAAAACTTACTCTTTTATTCTCAGTTTCCTCATATATGATAGTTAGGGCAACCTTATAATGTTATAGGAGGATTAAAAGTGTTGGAATATGGAAGAATTTCAGAACAGAACCAACTAAACTAAAGCAACTTTATTTAAGCCCATTTCCTTATATTATATCTGAGGACAAGTGCCAGATCTTTGCAATCATATCGCAAGTCCCTAGAGGGAAGGGACTATATTTCTTGTAATTTTGTAATTCCAGAGAAAGTAATATATATTTTATGCCCTGCAGATATTTGCTTTCTATTAATAAAATATGGACTTTTCCAAGCACAGTGCCTGACAAGTAGACCATAGGTCAATTATCTCTTCCTCAGAAAATTCTGCTTAAAGTAAAGCAAATACTCTGGTACATTATTTTATATATTTATCATATACATCACAGTTTGTTTATTTATTATCCTTGCTCACTCTATGAAATCTAGACATTGAAAGGTTCCTAGAACCTAGAAAAGTACCTGGCACATAGTAGGTATACAATGACTATTTGTTGGATAAATGTAAGATTAATTTTATTTTTGTTGTTTCAGTAACATGTATTTTTCAGGATGGTTGTTATTATTCCTGGTCTATTAAAAAGTCATTTATCGATTCTAATGAATCTGTTTGAATATGCTGAATATAGATTTTAATCTTTCAATTTATTTCAAATTGAACGCCTATAATTATTACATTCCTTGTTTTAAAGACTATTTTTATTTGATTTCTTTTATGCACTAGTATTCAATACAGAAGATGATAATGGCTGGAAAATTGATCATTTCTTTTAGCTTCAGATTTCCAAATTTGGGGGGATTTGGAAAATTTTTTTTTTAAGATTTTATTTATTTATTTGACAGAGAGATAGAGAGAGAGCACAAGTAGGCAAAGAAGCACGCAGATGGAGAGGGAGAAGCAGACTCCCCGCAGAGCAGGGATCCCGATGCGGGACTCGATCCCAGGACCCTGGGATCATGACCTGAGCCGAAGGCAGCTGCTTAACCGACTGAGCCACCCAGGCGCCCGGGATTTGGAAAATTTTAATGGAAAATTTTGTGAGAAACTGTGCTAGGAAAGGATTCCAAAAAAACCTGTTAAAACACACTGAAATTAAACATGAGTACTACCAAAGTGGTATTTTTCAAAACTCCTTAAAACTATTCTAGGATACTGACTTTTTAACAGCTCATTTCCACAAATTTCATATGTTCAATGTATCATGTTACTCTATCCTCTGTTTGATCAAAAGCTGGTCCTATATACTATGGAACAAAGATAGGACTGGAGAGAAAGGTTTTCTCTATAAAAGGGATCAGTTATTCTACTTCTAGCAAGTTTGCTCTAAGAGAAACTTTATTATTAGTTATATAAAGAGAAAAAATGTGATTTTTGGCAAAACACTAGAAATACACAGAACATCCTGAGTAAGTCTGCTAACACTGTTGGTTATTAAGATGAGGCAGTAATTAGAATGAGAACCACTGTTCACTGAGGTCCTGAAAGATGTGTTCATCAACTCAGAGAAGGGATGGAGTCAAACTTGGCTACTTTCTGGCACAGAGGATTGTGGACTATACCCTAGCTCTTTTAAAATCCACACTAAAAGAATTGTCTTCTTACCCCTATACCATGATGAGAGGAATAGATAATACATGGAACTGAATATGGTGAAATAGAACTGAAATAGCTTCTGGAGGAATTGAAAAATCTAGTTAGTATCCCCATGAAATCTGAGTGGGAACCTTTCAAAACGAACTTAGAGTCTCTATGCAATTTCTGCATGGTGAACTTGTGGATAATTAGGCCTCATGGTGGAAGCATAGATAATATTACAAAACAAGAGTTTATTAATTTGGTCTGAGGCAAACATACTTTGTATATTTTTGCTTCTCTGTTTTCTTTGTGTGCGTAGTGCTACTTTTTGCCAGAAGGGTCTAAATAAAAATATTACCTTGCTGGATCATCCTCAGTAAGTTTATGATTTACAATTAGCACTATACTAAACACTGATTAAACTTATCTTTTTTTTTTTAAGATTTTATTTATTTATTTGACAGAGAGAGACAGCGAGAGCAGGAACACAAGCAGGGGGAGTGGGGGAGGGAGAAGCAGGCTTCCCGCGGAGCAGGGAGCCCGCTCAATCCCAGGACCCTGGGATCATGACCTGAGCCGAAGGCAGATGCTTAACGACTGAGCCACCCAGGCGCCCCTGATTAAATTTATCTTAACACTAAGTTATTGATGCCATTATAAAAGAGAATTCACCCTTTCTAATCTAATCAGCAATCAGTTGGATAGTATTAGACAGGCTACTTGTAATTATAATACCTACTTGTTAATTCAATCATTAAAGAATCATCAGCTGAGTGCCTACTCTGTGCCAGGCACTGTGCTAAGCACCAAGAATAGAGCAGTTAACATGAAGACTCTTGCTCTCACCCAGTTTAAAGTATAACTATGATGAAACTTTTTATTTTTAAAATTTTGATGATGAAATTTTTAAATAATAAAACTATTAATAGCAGACATTAATTACTCACTTTTGAGTGTGATCTTAGTATATCTATTACATATTCTATTTGTTTTGGGTATTAACTGGAGAATTCATAATAATTAAAGCTCAGCAGCCCTGTTTTTTTTTTTTTATTAGACTATTTAAAGTCTTAAAAAAGTTGACTGATGTGTGTAAACAAAGCAATCTGAAAGGATAATTCATGGACAATTTTAGTTTTGTTTAAGAAATAAAAAGCCATAGTTTAAAAAAATAGACAATGAATTCTTCTCCTCTCTTAAAAGCCAGTCATCTAAAATATTTCCTGTTTACGATAGACTGGAATGAGGCGTCTCTCTAAATAATTCATTTTCTCTCAACTAAATGTGAATGGCATGTCTGTGCATGTACATATTTGTGTATGTTTATTATATCTTGCACATAAAAATAAGCTTGGCACAGTCTATACAAGTGAATCTTAAAGTCTAAAGAAGGAGAGTAATAGGGTAAAGGTTATTTAAAATAACTACATGAGGTAAATTAGGAAAGGAAAAATAAAACAGAAAGATGAGTCCTCCTGGCCCAGTAGATGATGAAAGTCAGCTAGCACAACAGCAGGTTTTTAGTCCTGGAATCAGAATAAGAACCTCTCATTCGGTCTATCTTCTAATTTGAAAATCATTTTTATAAAAACATGTACAAAAAAGAAGAAAAAAAAGACCAATTGCTAATCCCAATTTTAATTGAGGAAATTGCCTCTTAACTAGGAATTTATGGATCAATTTAGACAAAGTACCTACACATTGGTATTTTTGAGCTTTAACTCATTTAAACAAGATCAACTGTTTAATAGTAAGATTTGTCTCTCTGACTACACCTAAACTCAGAAAGTGAGGCTCTGTCCCAAAACTAATTGTTTCTGTTCTTGTGACCAGTTCACTGAAATCTACCTGTCTATGTTCACTCAAGTCAGCAGCTCAGAGAACTGACACTAGCTAACGCATGCTGCGCTCAGGTTAATATGTCAGCTGCTATATATACGCCACTTCGCACGGTGTGTTCTGTTCGTTTGCGCTTAAAAGCGAACCTATGGGGAAGCAGTATTAAAGTCCTAATTTTGCATGCAGGGAATATAAGACTTGGAATATAAGGCTGAGTGATGAAATAACTTGCCTAAGACACGTGATTAGCAGTGGTAGAGCCGAGGCATTCTCATCCCACCTCAGCAAAACCTCGCCACTGAACCCCAACAGAGAACAAATAGGGAGACAGAGCAAGATGACACAATGCCTCCTGGGAAATAAAGTCAGCATGAAACAATTGTGCTGTTGTCAGAAAAAGAGTCAAGAATAAGCAGAATTTCAATGAATCATGGAACACTACATCAAAAACTAATGATGTAATGTATGGTGATTAACGTAACAATAAAAAATAAAAAAACATAAAAAAAGAAATGATAAAGGGGGTCAAGAGTACACTTACCTTTTTTTTTTTAAGATTTTATTTATTTATTTGAGAGAGGGAGAGCACATGAGAGGGGGGAGGGTCAGAGGGAGAAGCAGACTCCCTGCTGAGCAGGGAGCCCATTGCAGGACTCCATCCAGGGACTCCAGGATCATGACCTGAGCCGAAGGCAGTCGCTTAACCAATTGAGCCACCCAGGCGCCCAAGAGTACACTTATCTTGATGAGCACTGAGTAATATGCAGAAATGTTGAATCATTATGTTGCATATCTGAAACTAATATAACACCCTATGTTTATTACACTTCAATAAAAAAATAAAGTTAAAAAAAAAGAATAAGCAGAATTTTCTGCATGAAGAGGGAAGGATGAGAGTTTCAGATTACTAAAATAACATGGATAGAGGAAAATGCTAGGCCCGTAGTACTCATTTAACTAGATGAAAGTAACATTCAGTGAAGGAAAGAAAAAGCCGGAAAGGAAGAGCAAGTCTATAGTAGGATCATACACACTAGAAACTAGTAAGTGGACAGGAACATCAACTTAGATTCTAGAAATCAGTTTAACCCTCTCCCTTTTCCCCACCCAGAGGAATACCTGGTCTTGCTGCCAACATAATCTTTAAATATTTTACTGCATTTAGGTAGCCAGGGGAGGCTGGTGGGGAGAGGTGGACTAGAACTTCATTTTCAAGACTGAGAGGTGTTATAGAACAATAAAAAATATTTACTGCAAATTCAGGGGAAAAAAAGACTCAGGAAAAAGATTTAACACGCCTAACACAAGTAAAACTCCAACAGAATGACCTCAATAAATCAAAAAGAGAAAGGCGTGAACAGAAAACAAGAAGGGTGGAGATGAACAGAATTCAGCAGATAAAAATATCCCAGAATGAGATAAGAAGTAAGACTCATAAGATAAAGAAGTATTTTCAAGAAAGTAAAACACAATGGTAAAATTATGATGTACATGGGGAACAGTAAATAAAAGAAAAATTCCTCTCAAAAATCAAATCTAAATATTGAGGACAAACACAAAACTCCACAGAGTATAAAAATGGAGGCATAACATCAACAAAAAAAGATGGTATGTGTGGAGATGCAAGGACTCAGAACCACCACTAACAGGGACAGGTTTTCCAAGGAACAGAAGAACAAACTGCAGTAATTTAAGAGCTAAGTATAAGAAAGTATTTCCTGGGTTGAAGTAAATTTCTGTATGCCCACTACAAGTATCTACAATGTTTCAGGCAAATTGTTTAAAAGATAACCCAACCAAGATGTGGTTGTTATTGTTGTCCGTGTTGGAAGAACAAATTAAGATCCTAAATGCAGGGAGATACTTAAAAACAGAAGTTAAATTCCACACATAAATCAGATTAAATTAAGATTTCTTTCCAACAGTAAAAGCCAAGAAACAATGTAGAAAGCTTTGGAGAGAGGGCATGTTCGGAGAATCTTAACCAAAGCAAATTAAATTGTTGTTAATGTAGATGATGACCAGAAAATATTCTCAAATAAGGAATGACTTATAAATAGCATTCATGTACCTTACTGAATAGAATCACTGAAAGATATAAAAGAAATAGCTAAAAGATCAGTAAAACTTACTTGTTTACATTGGCCATGTCATGCCCTAAACAAGCGTGGCAGAGAATTCTGGAAATAGTTTAAATAGTGATGAGACTAAACTATTTAAATAGTTAAACAGTGATGAGACTAAATTTATGTAACTTACTATAAAACTGAATACAAATATTATTAGGGATTGAATGTTTATACTCCTCATCCCATTTATTTGTTGCAGCCCTAACCCCCAATGTGAAGGTATTTGGAGATGAAGCCTTTGGGACTTAATTAAGGTTCGATGAAATGATGAGACTGGGGCCCTCAGAGCTATCAGAGCGCTCTCTCCCTCTCTCTCTCCCCGCCACATAAGGACTCCATGAGAAGGCGACCATCTATAAGACAGGAAGAGAATCCTCATGAGGAAACAAATTGGCTGAAAGTTTGGTCTTGGACTTCTAGCCTCAAGAACTGTGAGACAATAAATTTCTGTTGCCTAGTGATCCAGTCTATGGTATTTTGCCATGTCAGCCCAAGCTAAGACAAATATCAATATAATTATTTCTAGAAAAATAATATTCTGTACATTATTTGAATAACAATGATTTAAAAATAAAAGAACCACAGGTCTTTTGGCATATGCAAACAAGTTGATGGGGAATAGAAGACAGAACTCATGAAAATTAATAGGTAGGAGGTAGGAGGAGTTGACAGACAGCAAGCATTAGGATATATGTCATTGGCAATAGACATGGAGAAAGTCATTCTTCATTTGTCAAAGGAACTGATAAATGCTGAATTATATACTCAACCTATGAGGCAAAATGAAAAGTAAATTCAAATATTAAGCGATTCTGAATACTTAAATTCTGGCAAATGTTTGCAATTAAATATAGATGATTAACAAACCTGACTACAAATCAGAGTTATTTCATATGCAAGGGAATTGAAAGTGAAAATAAGATCCATACAAACTGTGATATAAATGTGGGCATAGAAGTTTATTTTTCTAATCAGCAGATTTAGTGGCTTGTGTACTGAGATCAGGGAGACCAGTATCAATTATTTTCTCACATACTGAAATCATCCATGCAAAAATGGCTTTGAAAAAGTGCTCAGAGTCCCTGGGCAAAGGGCATACATGGATGAGTGTCTACCTGCTCATCATACCACTAGCTTCAAAACTGCAACTGCTATGAAGCCTTAAAATTCTGCATTGCTTTATGTTTGTTTCACTGTTTGCTCTCCTTGCCACAGAGGACTGGTTATCTCCCTATTTCAGGGGCTGCCTTTTTCCCATTCCCATATTTGTAAGATTTGATAACAACATTGCTTGTGGCATTAGGGGTCTAGATATAAAATATCAAAATCAGTGTAGCTGAGGATATAGCATTTACATCCAACAATGTAACTACAATGTTTAGATTGTTTATATTTGTGTATCATTAAGGGTTAAGGTTGTGGTAGATAGCAATCCAGGAGGATGTATGTTAACCAAGTTGGTTAGTGTCCCAAAGGAGTCCCCAAATATGGAGAGTTCTGCAATACTGTTTGCACATGGAGGGAGTGATGGCTCAGTGCAACTGTGTGCTTCTGAGGATGGAGGAGGGGTTATGTGAGGAAATTTGGGCTTAATGGCATTTCCCTAGAATGATGCTAGAGAGAGAGAGGAGTAAGAAAAGCAGAACTTGCAGAGGCAATAATAATGAGTAAGGTCATAATTGAATAGATCCCTTACCCAAACACTGTATGGAAAGCTATTTGTCCTTTTGAACTAAACTAGAATGATTAAATTAAACTCCAAGAGAAAACAAGTAAATGATCAATGGTACATAGTTTAATTCAAGCTAAAGGGTCATTATCTAAGTGAGATGTAGGGGCCTAAAAAGATTATGGAAATTAAGCAGGATCTGAATCAAAGTTTAATATGGCAACAAGCACATACTGTTTATTTAGGAGCTGGAAGAACTCAGTCATTTGGGGGAAGAGGCGGGGGATATAGACTGTGAATAAGAAGCCAGATACAATTAAGATCTCAGAGAAGCAAATCATTGAAATGTCATTTTGTATGCAATCAATGTTTTTCCCTTTTATACAGTCTGTGCAAAGCCCTGACATACGCTTAGAAGACTTCTCTCTCCTTAGGTTTTTACCTATCTTTTCTGAAGCCAGGAGAGAGTCAAAGCAAAGGTACTACTATCTGGGGAGTTAAACTTTTAAGTTTTCTCTACAAACTACCCTCTTTTCTCATTTGTTCTGAATTGGGCCTTTACTTCACCCTAAGTCTAATGGTCAGCTACTACTTTTCACATCTCTGATAACAGCAAGCAATGACAATTGCATAATTAGCTTCTGAATAAATGTTGGCTCCCCAAATAGATAAATGGCAAGCAATTTTACTGCTTTCTTTTCCTGACCTCTGGTAGATTAGGTCTTGAGGGGAAACACTTTGGGTAAACTGAATGTGGAATATTACCTACATGTTTTAATGCAGAAAACCACTTTTCCATTTTATAAGCTCAGAAGAAAAAACACTTGCTCTTTGATTCAAATTGGTCATGAGAATTCAAATTCTCCAACAAATTTAAACTGATATCTTAAGATATATACTGATAAGCCTTTAAATAATAGAAGAGATCTCCTATTTCTGATCCATAATTTCTACCTGACTGGTTACAAGTATTCCTAGAGCTTTGACTAGCATCTAAATGGTATTGAACGAATTTTTTCTGTCATTTATTTGCAGAATTTCAGTTCCCTGCAGGATAGTTCCACTTGCATATTTTACAAGTATCCCAAACATTAAAAAAAATCCACAAAATGGCATAAATCTCAGATCTAGTGTAGCTCCCAGCCCCCACCTTTTAAGTACACTGCCTGACAATATCATATTTTTTTTTCTCTCCATGGGAAAAAATACCTTGTTTGAATAGTTACAGTGATTGGTCTTGTTTTATTACTTTCTCTGACCTTATGGCATTTTTGCAGCACTTTTCAGATCATATCGTATATATATTTTTTCCAGCATTATTGATCTATGACTGGAAAATAAGAATTGTACATATTAGGTTATACAATGTGCTTTTTAAAAAGGTGTACCACATGATGATTTAATAGGCATATACATTGTGAAAAGATTACCACAATCAAGTTAATCCACACATCGATCATCTTCATGGTTACCATTTGCATGTGTGTGTGTGTGTGTGTCTGTGGTGTGAACATTTAAGATCTATTCTCTCTTAACAAATTTCAAGTGTACAATACAGTATTATTAACTACAGTTATCAGGTGACAGTACCATATTTTGAGTGATGCTTTCTAGCTATGACACTGAAACAAAAGCTATAAACTAAAACTTAGTTTTTACTTTTTTCTCTCTGACCTTCTGCACTTCACATCCATTTATTCATGCTTCATCAATTGTATTACAAGAATATCTTTAAAACCCTGGCTTTTCTCTTTAGACTGTCTTTCTGAGAATGAGTGCAGGTCTTCGTCAGCTTTAACTCCCCAGCCTCCTCTTCTCCATTCTATACTTATTAACTCCTGAGAAATAAAGTCAGCTCAACCACTCTTCTGTTTAAGAGCCACTGTTTATAATTGTCCCAGAATAAATCCAACTTCATAAAGTTGCCCACTCTAGGCTCATTCACCATAGTGACTGTTTGGGGGTGGGGTGAACGAAAGTAGTTGCACTTTCAGACCTACATGACTTGGCAAACACCTCTCCTTAAACCTCCAATACGCCAGTTCCCATCTCTTTTCTTGCTACCCCTCATAATCCCATTTGTGACTAGCTCTCTATTAACATCTCAAAATACCACATTATATTTGAAATAATTTGTTTCTCTGTGGGGCTCTCTCAGAAGTGTATATGCCCCAAAGTGACTGATAATACTATCCTTTTCTCTTGTAGTGTTCCAGAAAATAGTAGACATTTATGTAGTAATTGTTTATAGACTTAAACTCAAATGAATAGAATTCACAAAATTCCATGTTTCTTTTACAACCCAGAAAACTCTGTGTAAAAAGCACCTATGATTTCCCCAAGAATAGCTTACTCAGCTTTTGTGCTTAAGTATAATTTTATGTGTCTATAACATACTTTGAACTTTGTATTTTAATAAATAAATAAATATATATTTTCCCAATTAGATTGTGAATGGAAAGCTATTTCATATATATGGACTTGTAACACAACACTTCTTTCAAAAAACACTGTATGCTAGGCATTGAATAAAATTTTTTGCATCACTGAAATTATACCTGAAGTTTGTTAATGGAGAGGGCTTGCTGTAAATTAAGCTTGAATATTTAAAATTTAGAATCCATCTCTAAAAACCTTTATGCTGATGCTGCTACTTTGACTTTTTTCTCTATTACCTTAGGAATGGTGTTACCTAATCTACCTGTCTTGCAAATTGCAGGTGTTGATGAAGCATATCCATTTTAATTGAACTGTTAACCCATGGGAGAATTTCACTTACTCTCTCATAATGGCATTTATGTTTTTAGATTATTTAGTGGCTTTGATTATTTAGAAGAACCCCTTATGATTTATCAAGTAAAATGACATGATTAATGTTGTACATTATACTTTCTTTAATATGATTTTACAAGGGGAAAGCAGCATCTGGATTTAATCACAGAATTACACTGAGCATCAGTGGTGCATGCAGAGCAGCTCAGACTAGTGCTGGGTATGTCCTTTCTCCTGTGATTACAGACATCTATTGGCTATTCCAATTTTCTAAAGGCTGTCACCTTTTTTTTTTTAATTTTATTTATTTATTCATGAGAGACAGAGAGAGAGAGAGAGAGGCAGAGGGAGAAGCAGGCTCCCAAGGAGCAGGAAGCCCGATGCAGGACTCGATCCCAGGACCCTGAGATCATGACCTGAGCCGAAGGCAGACGCTTAACCATCTGAGCCACCCAGGCGCCCAAGGCTGTCACCTTTTTAACCAATTTGCAGAAATTAACAAAGGTAGAAACAAGCACAGTTACACACAGTTCAGGAGATCAGGGAACCCTTAGAAGTGTTTCTGGTTTTATTTTATTTTAATTATTGTTGACACATAGTCTTCAATTTTACTAGCAGTGAGCTTTTGGATAACTTTCTTAGGACAGAGGAATTCATGATGACTTCTCTTTCTTTTTCCATAATGCTGCCTTCTCTCCCTCTTTCTCCCACTTCCATTTTCTCTATCCACTGCCATTTCCTTTTTGGTTTTACATAGGTTTGCCTGGTTTCCTATTTAAAGCCATATAGGATTATTGCTGGAAATGCCCCCAAAGAAGAAAAGTTCCAAATCCATGTCAGGTTAAAAAGCCCCAAATAAATTGTTGCACAGAGAAGGAAGTTTTTAGAATCTGACTTACTTTTGTCCATTTATTATATATTACCTTTGAGATAATAAGTAAATTACTTAAACTTCCTTAGCCTTAGTTTCTTCTTCAGAAAAAAAAATAACAAAATAATACACACCTTATATGATTGTTGTGGTGATTAAATGCCACATTCATAAGGTACATTAACATCATGCCTGAAAAAATATTAAGTGCTTCAAATCTGTTAACTATTGTCATAATTACTGGGCCAAGTTTCTTTGTTTCTATTCTGGCAAACTTTCTACTAAAGATACATTCATTTAACTAAATGAATATAAATAGAACTTATTTGAATACAAAAGAGAAATGTTTTAACTTTAAAAATAAAACAACTTTTTTTTTTTTAAAGATTTTATTTATTTATTTGACAGAGAGAGAGATAGTGAGAGCAGGAACACAAACAGAGGGAGGGGAAGAGGGAGAAGCAGGCTCTCTGCTCAGCAGGGAGCACAATGCGGGGCTCAATCCCAGGACCCTGGGATCATGACCTGAGCCGAAGGCAGATACTTAATGACTGAGCCACCCAGGCGCCCCCAAACAACTGTTTTTTTTTTTTTTTAAGATTTTATTTATTTATTTGAGAGAGAGAGAGACAGAGTGCACGCACCAGCTAGGGAAGGGGCAGAGGGAGAGAGAAAATCAGACTCCCCACTGAGCAGGGAGATGGAAGCAGGGAGCCTGGCACAAGGAGCCAGATCCCAGGACCCTGGATCATAACCTGAGCCAAAGGCAGATGCTTAACCAACTGAGCCACCCAGGCGCCCCAACAACTGTTTTGATTAAAAATGGAAATCTAGGCAAATGTATTAATATTTCTCCCTATCTAAATACTATGGACTTAAAACAAAATTCTATATGGTGGAATAAAGTAATAATACTTTAAAAACCTCAGATAACTAGAGTTGGAGACATTATTACTACAAATATTTAGATACACTTCTGCACCAAAAATGTGAGTTATCATTTAAATGGATAAACTTGTTTAGAAGTAACACAATTTTGGGGGGAGGGGCTGGGGAGAGAGCATTTGATGGGGAGTGGGGACCAGAGGAAGAGAGAGAATCTTAAGCAGGCTCCATGCCTAGCTCGGAGCTCAGCGTTGGGCTGGATCTCACAACCCTGAGATCATGACCTGAGCTGAAATTAAGAGTCAGGCACTTAATCTACTGAGCCACCCAGGAGCCCCTAGATGTAACACAATTTAGAATCTACCAAGAGAAGGGAGGAGCAATATTGGCAGCTAGTCTTCATATGGGCACATACATAGTGAGTGGAAGTGTTAGTGGGCCAAAGATCAAAGTGATGAGCTAAGAGTTGTCTTTGGCAAGAATACTCCTCACCTAGAATCTTACTTGCACAGCATTTGTTGTAGCTTCAGCATTAAACACATATAAACCCTTTAAAGAAACTAAATGATATGCTTGGAAGGACAGAGTCTCAGAATGTGAACTGGCACACCAAATGAGAGCTCTTCTTCCTTTTCCATTGAACCGGTCAGTATGGCTTCCACTCCCCTTTCATACAAGTAAAGTAAAGCCTACCAGCCAATCTTCCCTGTAGAGAGATCAAAAATGATAAAACAATAAAACAGGCTAATATATATATACATATGCATACATAATCAATACATACATATATAATCAATTCTTTCCTATTGATATATACATATATAACACATGTAATTAATATATACATACATCTATAATTAATTCTTATTTTCTTGATCCTCATTTTTTCATATATTTACATATAGATAATGAATATCTATCAGCAACTCTTTCCTTTTTTTTGATTCCCATTTTTCATAGCAGCCTGTTTTAAGATCTTCAATCTCTCTACAGGAAAGAAAGGCATATAGACTGATAGGCTTTACTTGAATGAAAGAGGAGAGGTAACCATGGTGACCTGTTCAATACATAAGAAAGCTCTCATTTGGCATGCCAATTCACATATTTATGTTGAGGAACTGACAAAAAAGTCCAGAAATGTCCAGATTATATGTCAAAAGTGTTTACATATAAAGAATCTATGAAATGAATACATCTACAAGGATTTACAAAAGTAAAGGATAGAGAAAATAGCAATGAAGAAATAATGAGAGAAACAAAGAAGAAAATTTCCCAGGTCAAAGAAAGAAAGAAAAGTTTTTGAGCAGAATACTATGTGAATGTGAATGACTAGTTTTTTTTAAACATTCTCACCTAGCTATGACATTTCAGAACGCCCAGAGCAAACAAAAAATTTGAAATATTCCAGACAGATATTCATCCTTTTTCATTTACATTTTTTTAGATATGCCATTTCCAAGTCTATAGCTTCCCCCCATTTTTATAGCTTTTCATAAAATTATGTGAATTGCTTTATTGACTCAATCTTTTGTAAGTTATTTAATTTCATTCTATTTAGGAAATTTTTCCTTATATAAAACATATTACAAAGATATAATCTTATATTTTTGCAATGTTTATATATTTTTCTCACTTTTAAGCTATTTATAAAGCATAGATTTTTTTCCCATAAATATAACATATAGTACTGGTACTGGTAATTTTTTTCTCTGAAATGAAATGAAATGTCTCATGCTCTATGAATCTTGTTGAAATTTTGAAATTTTGTTTGGAATTACATTGGATATATTTTGGGTGCTTGGGCTTCGAAATATCTCTCAATTTTTAGGACATCTTAAATATTTTTCTCTAAAATTTTGTAATTTTCTCTATGAAAGTCTTATACATATTTCAATTTATTTCTGTATACATTATTTATAGCTGCATAAATGGGACATTAAAAAGTGATATATTATTTATGTACTGTTTATAGCTGATACATAAGAATATAATTGAGTTCTCAAAATTGATTCATACTCCCAAACTTGCCAAACTCTATTTAACTCCAATAATTTATATGTTCCTCTAGTATTTTCTTTGGTTATCGTTATATTATCTGTGAAAAGCAACTATTGACTTCATCCTTTCTAACTCATATTTTAAGATTTTTTTTCTTGTCTTACTCTAGCAATTATTATTACCAGTATAAGAAATATCATTATTATTTTCCTATAAATATTATTTTCCTATAAATATTATTTTCCTATAAATTTTCTTTTTTAATATATACCAATGATAAATATATTTCTTTTACATATTTGTCTATTTACTCCAGCTAAGGAAGTTCCTTTCTATATTTCCATTGCTAAGAATATTTTTAAAAGTATGAGTATCTGCTGGTAGTAAATTAATGGCATTACTTTTTACACCTCTCAATATGATATTTGTCTCTCTTACTCTATTTAGTGCAGCATATTGTACTAATTGACATTCTAATATATAAATAATTCTTAGTGTCCTGAGAAGAGCATATCTTCCTCCTGAATTTCAATTTTGCATACATGTGATTTATTTTGTCTGACTATATTTATGATTTGTGCTGATTTGTTCATAACAGAGATTATAGTAAGGCATATCTGTTTCATATGCATGAATTTGGGCTTCTGAGGAATACCCTAGCCCAAGAACAGAATTGGACACATTGTCTCTGGAACTAACCTGTATGACATTAGTAGAAAATAGCTTATTTCCATTCCTTAAAGTTTGTGTAATTTACCTCTGAATTGTCTGGCACAGATGATGTTATGTGAGTAGATTTTTAAAACTGATTCAACTATTTTAAGATCAAACTGATTCAAACTATTTTAAATTTTCTTTTTTATATTTTATATTTATAAAAAATCAAGTCTTTCAAAAGTTTTTCATATACATTGGGAATTTTTTTCAAAGTTTTTTTTACCTATATCTTAGAAAATATCCTATCTTTAGTTGTGTTCTTATTTCCATAATATTATCTATTTAATCCTTATTTGTCAGACATTTGGCTATTCTTATTTGCTTCTTTAATTAAATAGCATTTTATATTATCTTCTTTAATGCATCTATTTTCAAATCAATTTCTGTCTATACTGTTAATTTTCTTTATTCTCCTTTGATTTTTTTAACTTATTTGTAAGTAACTTAGAGGATGTTCTGGAAATAGTACAAATATTGTACAGCCTTACTAAACTTTTCCCAGTGGTAACATTTTATATAAATATAATATCAAAGCCAGAATATAGACATTGGTACGTTAATGAACACAAGACTATAGATCTTACTCAGTTCCACCAAATTTTATAAGTATCCATATGCATGGGTAGTTTGCTGCAGTTTTATTCTATGTATAAAGATTTATTTATGTAATCCTCACCATAATCAAGATACAGAACTATTCCCTCACCACAAAGAAATTCTCTTTTCCTACTCTGGAGTTGCCCTCTTGCTCCTCACCAATTTGGAAGTCACTAATTTATTTTTGCTCTCAGTAGTTTCTCCCTTTACAGACTATTATGTAAATGAAATCATGTAGCGTGTAACCTTCTGAGATGGGCTTTTTTTACTACAGACAGTGCCCTTAAGATCCATCCAAGTTGTTACATGTATCAATAGTTTTTTTTTTTAATTGCCCCCTAAAATGCCATGGATACATGTGTATCACCGTTTATTTGGCCATTTACCCACTGAAGGACAGAGCTGTTTCCAATTTCTGGCTACTACAAATAAAGCTGCTATGAACATTCATGTATAAGTTTTGGTGTGAACATAGGTTTTTGTTTCTCTGGGATAACTGTTCAACAGCCCAACTACCTGAGTCATCTTATAAGTATAGTTTGATTTTATAAAGAACTTCCAAATAATTTCTAGAGTGGTTGTACCATTTTACATTCTTATCAGAAATGTATGAGAAAACTAGTTTCTCCAAATTCTTGCTAGCATTTAGCCTTTAAAAAAACAAACACATTTTAGCCATTCTGATAGGTGTGCAGTAATATCTCATTATGGTTTTAACCCAGTGATTCTCAAGCAGTTAAGGATGTTCAACATATTTCCATGTGCTTATTTGCTATTCAGATCTCCTCTTTAGTGAAAAGTCTGTGCATGTCTTTTGTCCATTTTTTGTTCAGATTTTAGAGTCTTTATATGTTCTAGATATAAATCCTTTTTCATATATGTGGTTTACAAATATTTTTTCCTTTAACTGCCTTTAGTTTTTGAGTGTTTTTCATATAGCAAAACTTTTCATTTTGATGAAGTCTAGTTTATCCATTTTTTTCTTTTATGGATTATGCTTTTTATGTCATATCTGAGAAGTCTTCCTCTAGCCCCAGATCCCAAGCATTTGCACTTATATTTACTTCTGAAAGTTTTATAGTTGTACATTTGAATCTATAATTCATGTTTAGCTAATTTTTATAAGGTGTGAGGTTTAAGTTGAAGTGTTTTGGTTTGGGTTTTTTTGGGGGGGGGGAGGTATTTGTTTGTTTTGTCAATAGATATCCAATTGTTCCTGCAAAGATTATCCTTCCTTCAGTGAATTTCTTGGGCAATACTGAAGGAGGTTTTCCAGTCAAATATAAATATAGAAATTTACACTCTGTTTGGGTAATGAAACCTCATAATTTGTGTGTGTTTCCCTCTTTTACTTTCCAAATTTTCTTTACTATTCTGGAAATACTTCTGTAATAGGAAAAAAAAAAGTATGCTAAAAATGAAAGGTAATATTTAGGAGATGCTGTGAAGACACTATTCACTAACCTATTTTTAATCCTTTAGATATGCCTCAATCATTTACTGTTATAATTTCAATTCTGAAAGTTAGAAAACAACAATACTTTACTGTTTGAGCTGGTTTGATCCAAAAGATTTTTAGACAGAGCATTCGTAAAAGATTAATGGTTTAAATTAATAGGATTCTTCTCACTACTTATAAATTTATAAGATTTTAATTAAGGCATTGCATTAGTGCTTTTTAAAATCTCCCTAATAAATACTCTAAACTTATCCCCTGATGGTTTCATTGATGAAAGAGAACAGTTTATGAAGTTCTGAGATGAGTGCCTGAAACCTAAACAGATTCCATTAAATTAGACAAAAGACATATAAAGATTAAAAATTAAATGTATCATTAGGATGCTGGTAGCAATGAGGAATTAAGAAAATTAGGTGAATCTCTATATTCTGTTATTCTTCTTTCCTTTTAATGAAATATACTTAGGTTTGCATTACCCTTTTAGATTCCAATTAATCCAACACAAAAGCCTCTGCATGAATACCCATGTGAATTTTTCTTATGTGTTTTGTTCACTTCCACAATAACAACAACTAATTATATGAAATTTCAAATGAATAAGGGGAGGCTATTATCATACAAATACCTTTTAAGTAGGCAACTCTTTCTCAAATTAGCTTTAAATCACTGCCAGCATTTGTTTCCATTACCCCTAAATGACCCTGCTTACCTTAAAACCATATAGGGCACCAGATTCAGAATTTTGGGTTATATTTGCAAGCTACAGGGTTCTGTGATCTGGTAATATGATCTTTTGAATGAATTATTGCTTATTGATGTTTACTACATTTTTTATACCACCTACTAGGTAATATTTAAGTCCATTTAATTTTTGAATATTTAATAACTAAAATGGTAATATTTACTCATCTTTTGAACTCTAGTGAGGATGAAAGGTTTACATATCTTCAACATTCAGCAAAGTTGAGTTATTACAATTTTTCAAGAATTATATGAATTCAACATTGTATGAATAAGTAACTGAGACAAGGAACACTTGTGGGTAGTCCAATGTTAAAAAACTGGTATTTTTTACATGACAGCATGACGCTTAAAAGGAAGGCTGACTGGATTCAGGGCTTTAAAATATGATAGCCCTTTGGCTTGATTGTCTCAATCTGTTGTATCATCTTCACTGTATTATACTAAGGCTTTATTAGATAGCATTCTAGGAAAGTCCACTTCTGACATTTTAAACATATCACACTCTGAATCCCTAGAATCTGTCCAGCTCTCTCTTCTTCCTCCCACTGCTCCTCTTCTCCAACTCGATAGAGACCTTGTTTCCTGACATCTCCATTTTTCCCATTTGTTATCTCTGTGCTGGATTTATTATTTCCTACTCATTCCAAACCCCATAATTCTTTCTGTGGCCTCAACTGTTTCCTTAGATCTGAAATCCAGTAAGCCATTGTCCTCCATCTTAGCCTCTTGTTACACTTGGTCTTGTATCAACCCAAAACTATAAGATTTGCCTTTGAAATTAATTTATCCAGCACTGCATAAGGGAATTCCAGAAACATGTGAGTTGGGTCTAATAAAAATTCATGATCAACAATATTGGTTTGGTCCTCCCCACTGACCAACAAGCTTTCTGTGTGTTGACTCTGCCATTTTGTAAACCTCCTTTCTAGATGTTTTCTACTCTCTTCAAGCCCCAGAGCTGTACTCTCCCTATAATCTCAGCAGAGGACTATACAGTCTTTTGTGGTAGAAAGTTCATTAAATGTAAACCTTTTCAAATCTCCCTCCTCACCCACCCCCTAACAATATCTGCAGCCTCATCTAAATCTAGACTCTTACCACAGAAAAGAAGTTCTCCTATTATGCACAAGTCAGTAATACCATGATCTGCTAATGAAGCATTGTCAACAATTCCTCTCTATTTTAATATCACAGGTTCTTATTAATAGCCTTTCCTCTTCAATCTTTTTATCCCCAGTCTTAAAAAGAATAAAATTTAATCTGGCATTTTCCGTGTAACTTTAAGTGCAATTCCCTAATCTGTGGCTAAATTTCTTGAAAAATTAGTAATCTATCCTATATATTTTCCTTATTTTTCACTCACTTCACCTATGTCAGGATGCCCATGCATTCATTGGGTACTTTTCAATTATGACTTACCATCTCTGAGGTATTGAATGGTATTAATAAATAATTTTATTTTAAAATTATGCCTCCTCTTGATCTCCAATGAACTTCTCTAATAGTAGAGTCTATTTGTCTTTCCTTAATTCCATCACTTATATTCTTTTCCTCATATAGCTTCTGCTCCCCTTTATTCACCATTTAAAAGTTCAATTCTCTTTGGGTTTGCCCTTCTTGTTCCTCTTCAGTATTAATTCTGAGCATTTCCTCAGGTTGTTCTAACTCACACACATTGCTTCACATGGCACTGACCATTTGAAGAATAGTACAATGAACATTTTCAGCACTAAAAGTTCTCTTGAGCTTTGACACATATAGCTGGTTACCTGTTAAACATTTTGATAAATTTGAGTAATTCCCAAGCATATCATATTCAGGGTGGATCAAATAGAAAGTGGACTCACCTCCTTCTCACCATTCTGCCCTGAAAAACAAACAAGCAAGCAAACAATCAGACAAACAGCTCCTTCTTCTACATTCTACATTCAGGGAGTGGCATTACCTTCTATCTAGTCAATAAAGCAGAAATCAAGGTTCATCCTTGATTTTTTCCTTTCTCTTCATTTCCCTACATCTAATCAGCAAATCTAATTTGCTAAATAACTTAATTAACTCTTACATTTTTCCTTACTGTTAGTCTAAATGTTTCAGATTAGTTCATCATGTGTGTATTTTCAAAACCTGAATATATTTCTAATACTTCCTCATAATCTATTCTTGTTTCATTCACATAATTTTCTACCATATCCAAGAATATTGCTTTTACTAAAGAGCATATATAATCAGACCATACTCCTGCTTTAAATTGTTACCTTAAGAATAAAACTCAAATGGTTTATTGTGATATTAAATGTTCCTTATGAATTGGTCTTTATCTACAATTCAGAAGAATATGTTAAACTTCACCATGATATATCCTATTTTCTTCCCATGTGAAATATAGGTCCTTTTTTAAATGTGTTATACCCTGTTAAAACATTTCTGTCTTTCAGTATACAACATGCTATTCTTTATAGTAGGAATACTATTGCCAATAATTTTGCTCAATTGCTTATGATTCTGCCCACTTCCTAACTATAATAGGAGGTACAAGTTCCTCAGAGCACCTTCCATGACCATTCCAAGCGAGATGTTTCCTATGCTCCCCACAACTTCTATTATAGCATTTAATACCCTCTGTGAGGTACTTTTCCTTTTTGTCTATCACTCCCAGAAGACTGTGAAGTGATTAGAGACAGGGCCCATTTTTTTATTCATCTTTGAATGCCTCTTACACAGCATGGGGGCCTCAATTATTTAAGCACTCAAGTATTTATTGATTGAATAAATGAATAAATACACCTTTCGACCTCAAGTAGATTACTCTTTTTTTATGACAGGAATTCTCATATCTGCCAGACAGTGAAGTATGAACAAGATCAGTTTGATTTTAGGCCCTTCTATTCAAGATTCCAGACACCTCATCTTTCTGACACATTAATTCTTCAAATATATTTGCAACATTGCATGACTTTCTTTTATATTCATTTTTTTTTTATTTTTCTGCAATTTTGCCTTAGATTTACTGAGTTCAAGAAGATCCTTCTTGCCTCCTTACTTTAAAACTGATAGATATTTGTGGATTTTGATCAATATGGTTCTCAGTCAATGAGATTATTTTTAAATTCTGGTGGCCTTTATGTGCTAACCATAGCAAGTAAATGAAAGAAAGGCAGGGACTAAATGAGGTTTCTGAAGTGAGGTCAGTTCACCTGCTCATTTGGAATATCATAACAAATTCACTTCAACTACTCATGCTATCCAAAATGTGACACCTTTATGTCCTATAACTGGCTACCCCTGTCCTATCCTACCTGGAAAACTGGGCAAAGTAACTTGCTAATTAACAATCTCATAATCTCCTCCAGTTTGAACATTTAAATATGCAATCGATTCAGATTCATAGTCCTTTTTTAAGCTAGTTTAAAGTTTTTTTTTTTTTTTTAATGACTCAGCCTTTTGTAGATGATTGTTCAGATTCCCTCTACTGCCTGCTCATCTCCTGGATGACTTTTTGAGTGCTTGGGATAGGGGAGTATGCTTCAGAATCCTGGCTGCAGAATGATTTTTTTTTTTTTTTGGTCTGTGCTGGTTTATGCTGATCTGATCACTGGATTTATGACCACTAATTTGCAACCTATTCAATCTAGTCTTCTGGACACTGGGACATTACCCATTGCCATAGTCTGTGGACTCAGAAATTTGTACCAGAACAAAAGTATCCACTCTCTCCACCTGTTTATTCTACCCCAGATTGCTTCCTGTTGTCCAGCCCTCTCAGCCCTTCCACATTCCCCCACCATGGTTCATTGGAATATTTGGAATGCATGCATGCCCTGCATAGAACTTACTGAGTCAGTAATGTTGTGTAAGGCCACATTTTACAGCAAATGATACACTCTCTCTCCAGGACATACTGGATATGGCTTAGAGGTTGGAATCTCCCAAGCTATGCCTCCCAACCCAGCTGTGCAATTACTCATCCTTGGCTGCCTGATTTTTTTGGATTTTCTAACATTTTCTCTCTCCTTGGAGTTTCATGGCAAGAGAGAAAAATGGAGGGGGTAAAAAAGCACAAAGATGGGTATGTCTGTCTCTTGCCTTAACTGCAGTCCTCTGATGTGGAAATACTTTCTCCACTTTTCCCCTTTTCTTTTTCTGAGAAGATTTCTATTCCATGAAACAATGAGGTGCAGCTCTGCAGTTCTGGCTCCTGATAAGTTACTGGCATTCTAAAGAATTTAGAAATGTCTCTTTTTTCTTAATAAAAAACAACTCTTAAAGTAATAGTATTGTTATTATACAAAAACAATTTGAGACTTGTAAGTAAATAATTGCATTTTAGTTCTAGGTGATATGTATCTGTGGATACAGTTAGTATGGTGTTATAAGGCAAAAAGGTATACAAGATCCTAGAGTAAATGAGTAAACATTTAAAAAATATGCCTTCCCATTACACACATTTTAATGGCTTTTTAGATCCTTGTAGTAGACACAGCACTGCCCTTCAAGACAAGGATGCTCATTCTCTCAAGCTGCAGGGAATATTGCCTGTTAATGGTGCAGGACGGTCCATCTCCATCAATTGACCTTGGCTGAAGGGAGCTGTCCCATCCAAGGTTAGCAGCCCTCTCTGAGGGGGACCTAAAATAATTCTAATAACAATATTCAAAGTATGGGGGCTTTTTCCATACCCCAAACAATTCTCAGACACCAGCTGAGTGTCCTACAGTTCAACATGGACACCATCCATCTGGAGATAATGTCAGATCCCACACATTAAGAGTTTAATCTCACAAGACTGTCCCCCAACTTCCAACTTCAGACCCCAGTTGCAAGTCTAGGTTATTACCTGTGCTGACCAACCATCTATAGATCAGAGATTCCAATGACCCCCACCTTGGGTTCTATTAATTTACTAATATGGCTTACAAATCCCAGAGAAACATTTTACTTACTTATAAAGAGAAAACACTTTACTTACTAAACTTGACAGTTTATTATAGAAGGATGTAACTCAGAAACAGCACCACGGAAGAGATACACAGGGCAAAGCATGTGGGAAAGGACATGGAGCTTCAGTGCCCTCTTCCGGCTAACCATGCTCCCAAAATCTCCATGTGCTCTCCAACCCAGAAACTCCAAACCCTCTTTTGGGTTTTTATGGAGGCTTCATTACACAGGCACGATTGATTAAATCATTGGTTACTGGTAACCCATTGGTTACTGGTGACCCAGAGGTCAGGAGGCGGGACTAAAATTTCTAACCCTCCAATGATAAGGTTGGATCCCCTGGCAACCAGCCTCATTCTTAAGTACTTTCCAAAAGTCACCGCATTAACATAAACTCAGGTGTGGCTGATAGGGGTTTGTTAGGAGGATTAAAACGCCTTTATCACTCACAACACTTAGGAAATTGCAAGAGTTTTAGAAGCTCTGTGTCAGAAACAGGGACAAAGACAAAATATATATTTAATCACAATATCACAGGGCCCATGTTCAATAACTGGTTGATGCAGGGTTAAGAGAACCAATCTTTTCACCCCTGTTCAGAACAAGCCTTCACTGCCATCCCAGCTGCAGCTGCTTACAGAAATCACTGAAGCTTCTGAGGCAATGTATCTCAGTTCAGGCTCCCCCTCTCTGAAAACTGCTTCTCCCATTTCATAGTTCCCTGAAAGCTCTCCTCAACAAGCCACCTGCAAGTAAATCTCCAGTTCAGAGGCTATTTCCCAGAACACCTGACTTAAGAGATCTGGAATAGGGATTTTGGAGCCAGACTAATTCCCTACTCAGTAGCAACTGCATCAGAGTACAGTATCTCCTCTAACCAATCCTGTTCTCCTCATTGTCTTCATGTACATTTTTTCTCAAAGCTTTCCTTCAATAATTACCTCATGTATAAAATCTGTCTCAGAGTCTGTTTCCTATGAAAACTTCCTCCAATATTCCAGATGCTATCTTTGTTTCAAGGCATAGTAAAAGGAACAAAACATTGTAAAGATGAAAAATTAAGATAATAATCCCTTAAATTTTCACAGTATTTTTTCACATTGCCAAGAAAATTGATATTATAATTTCTGGTTTGATCTGAGTAAAATAGCAGGGAAGAGAAAGACATTGAACAAAACCAGATAGCAGTATTTGTTAAGGATTGATCTTTAAACCTATGATCTTGACTTAGATTTTGACATATTAACCTGTACTTCCTTGGTTGATCTGAGAAATATTTTGATCTTACTAATAAGAAATAAACAGTAAACAAGACCAATTACAATTCAACCTGCTTATTTCTTGTAAATATACACTGGCCATGTCAGAAACATTGAAAATCACAAAGAGAGTATCTTTCAAAGTATATGATGAAAATTTCAGGATAAACCACTTTATGTCCTTTAGAATATAAGAATATATAGCTTCTGTAAATAGTAGCAAAAAGTCAAAAGGAGATAAAATCTGAGAAAGAGATGATGGGAAAAGATGAAGTAAATATGTACGAAATAAAATATGTAATAAATTAAAACACAGGAAGAAGTAAAAAACTGACATAATACTACAAATGAAAAAAATAAAAAGGCTATCACATGGAAAAGAAACTCAAAAAGATTTTTCTGTATTAATATTTTAAATGGGAAAAAGTGAAGATAACAGATATGAAGGGAAAGTTGAAGAATCAATACTTAACATTTGTGATCCTGAGTGTTCAAAAAAAGTGAAAAAACATAATGAATGATAGAACAAATAAATCTTTCTTTGTACTAAAGAAGGTCTTTATATGAATATTGACATGAGGAGTCAGTTCTGGCAAAGTAAAATCAATTAAAAAAAACAAAGGCTAATTTTTTGTAATGCCTGATAATTACAAGGGGAGAAAAAGACAATCAAATGATCTTTAGATTTCTTGATGTAATAACACTATTGTTTTGAGTGACCTTCAGAACATTTGCCCAAACATGCTGTTTTCATTTGCAAAGATATTCCTATATATGTTGGATTTTGAAAAAAAATCGATGCTTTACACTTATTCAAAAAGTTTATTTTGATGTGTAATTATAACACTTAAACTATAGTCAGAAAATAAAAAAAGTTAGTGATGTATATACTTAAAAAATACTAAGAAGGGATGTCTTAATAACTCCTTTGAATCTGGTTATAAAAATAAAACCAGTGCACCTGAGTGGCTTAGATGGTTAAGCATCTGCCTTCGGCTCAGGTCATGATCTCCTGGGATTGAGCCCCACATCCTGCTCCCAGCTCAGCGAGGAGTCTGCTTCTCCCTCTCCCTCTGCCTCTCCCCCTGCTTGTGCTCTCTCTCTCAAATGAATAAATAAAATCTTTAAAAAAATAAAAAATTAAAAAATAAAACCAAATGTTTAAATGTACTTTTAAAAGAAAATAATAATGCAGTATACTGTCAAAATAATAATCCACAAGAATTCTTTATTGAATGCCTACACTATCCAGGCATAACTTACATACATCTTATATAAATTTCACAATTTCTATTTCTGTTTTATAGGTTAGTAAAGACGCTGACAAAGATAATGCTTTTTCCTAATGATCATTGTTCTCCAAAGCTCATTGGCTTATTCTTAACTAATTAGAATAGAGTCAAAGATATGTGTATCTCCTTGCTTATTTTGTCTCTATCTGCTTCTATGTATCCTATGAACAAATGGTGGAATCAAACTTTCCAAGCACAGTGTCCATCTATCACCCTGTCCAATATTCTACAATCTCACTTACTTGGCCTTCAAGGCCATGATCTCTTGTTCTCCCAACCCAATTTATCAATCATACTCCTTGTTAGACCTAAGCCTGTAAGTAGTGATGTATAATGGGAAGTGCATACGCTTTGAAGGTTAACATGCTAGAGTTACAATTCAGAATTCACCATTTGCCAGCTGTATGACATTGCAAAAGTCATTTTGAAATCATTTGAACAATTTCCCCATAAGTAATTGTATTTTTAAAATAAATAAAATACATACATTGTAGTTTTTGTGATAACTAAATTTTATACCTTTCTGAAATTAGTTACTCTATTGTGGGGGCTTGATTAATGCTAATTAACTTCTAAACAGACTGCATCTTTCAGTTGTAAAATATTTGCTATTAAGATGTGTGTGTGTGTGTGTGTGTGTATGTGTGTTTATTCCCAACTCAGGAAGTGGGGGCCTAAAGTGTTTCAGAAAGAGTAAGTAGTGTGTTAGAATGATTTATTAAATTACTAATATTATATTAATAGTCATGTGTTAACTTTATAATGGTAGCGTATTCAACATACAATGTATGATTTTTGTTGTTTTATCCTGTCATTTTATCTCAGCTACTTATGTGCCACTAAATAAATACCTAAATATTAAAGCAGAATATTCTTCATCTGTACTTTTGTTGTTGCTATTGCTTTAGCTCTTTACTTCGTTACTATGAGAATGAAAAAAAAAATTATACCACTCTTGATAAAGTACATTCATAAGAAGCAACAGTTAAATTTATAATAACTTTTTTGAAATCTATGTATGGGTCAAAGCACAATTTCATTTTAAGGTTGTCATTTAAGAATACTCAAATGTACATAATAAAAGCTGACATTTCATATTATTATCTTCTATTCAAGAGGAATTCTTATTATTGCTCACTACTGATACCATGTTGAAAGATAATAAGATTTTGAAGTTCTGAACTTTACATGAAAATGGGAACATTCCCATTGTGAATGAGATGCTAAACAGAAATCCTCTTTAAGGGAACAATGGGCATTAGAATAAATTTTCAATACCCTTCTTCCCCAATTCTGTTTTAAGAAATGTTGAAAACAGTGTGAAATTTTTATTGTACTAATTAAAAACACACCCAGGGAAACTCAGTAAGTATATATAAATAAATATGTATGTGAAAATCACTCACGTGTGCATTTACTTGCTGAGGTCCATCTAGTATATAGATAGGCAGAGAGCTAGACAGATCAATAGGCAGAGGGGCAGATGATAGGGAATATTACTAGCAATGCTACTGATTTCCCTCTTGTTTATCATCAGGATCTTTGATTTTCACTACATAGAATTTCTAATCCTTTTTCAGAAAGAAACAATATAATGTGGACTTTTCTGAATTAAGAGTCCACTGACAGGATCATATCTTAAAAATCTTATGTACTGGGCGCCTGGGTGGCTCAGTTGGTTAAGCGACTGCCTTCGGCTCGGGCCATGATCCTGGAGTCCCTGGATCGAGTCCCACATCGGGCTCCCTGCTCGGCAGGGAGCCTGCTTCTCCCTCTGACCCTCCCCCCTCTCATGTGCTCTCTCTCATTCTCTCTCTCTCAAATAAATAAATAAAATCTTTAAAAAAAAATCTTATGTACTATTTAATACCTAGTTTGGGTATAAAAAAAATCTTGAATACTATGTGGATGAGAATTGGAAATGTCCAAAATCAAGAAAATGGAAAAGAAACAAGTATTCACAATATTATGGTCAAAACCAAAATCATTTTAAAAGAGTATGTCTGATTTTTTTGGTACAACATGATTAAGAAATTATAAAAATAATAATAAAAAGAATATTACCTTTACTGAGGGCGAAATGAATTATTTGGAGGTATTAATGTATCTCAATACAAGAGTTTTATCTTCTCTAAAGGGGTTATTTCTCTAATAAATCAATTATGGGAGGTGTTTATTTCAGCATTCTAAGGAGCAGGATTCCTTGGGTAGCTTTCCTTTGTGAAACATTACAGCTACAGAGATGAAGACTTGCCCTTAAGAATCTCTCGGTTTGTAAGAGATACGAACATGTGTCAAAATATTTCAGAGGCCATAAGAATTTTTCATAGTTAACAATATATTAGACAACAAAGAAACCTTTGACACATTTGATAAAAATAGAATTAGTGTAAGTCATTCTCTTATGGAAATCCAATAAAATCAATAAAATTATAATTGAATAACAAAATATAAGACAAATAATGCTTATAACTGGAAAACTGTAAACTCCCTTTAAAATAGTATGAGTTAAATTTAAAATTCAGAATCTAGAAAATAAAATATATATTAGAACCTATGGTATTTGACTATAGAAGATATCTGGGGAAAATTTTTTTAATTTTGTTTTATTATGTTATGTTAATCACCATACATTACATCATTAGTTTTTGATGTAGTGTTCCATGATTCATTTTTTTTGCATATAATACCCAGTGCTCCATGCAGAACGTGCCCTCTTTAATACCCATCCCCAGGCTAACCCATCCCCCCACCCCCCCTTCCCTCCAGAACCCTCAGTTTGTTTCTCAGAGGTCTGAGGTAAATTTATGATATCAAACTTTTATAGGACTTGATAACAAAATTAAAAGTAGATGAAACAGACTTCTCCTACTGGCTAGGAGGACTTCATTTGTATCAGACCAATTTTTCTCCTGAGAACAACTATAAAATTAGAAAATATACCAAGAAAATAACAATTCCAACTGTTTGAAGGCATAAAAGAGTGAGGAATGAATCCAAGACTTGAGGGGGAGAGAAAGAAGCCTCCTATCCCTGCCCCATATTATTTCCATCATTTGTTGGTTCCAGATGCAAAATTGTGCTGCCCAGAAGAAAGCAGCAACCTAGAGGCTTCTCAAAAGCATCAAAGGTCCTGAAAAGAAAACGAGTCCAGGGCAACTAAAGTAGCCAAGATGTGGGACAAAGATTGGAGAACCAGATAGTAGGACCAGAGAAAGGAAACTCAGAGACATGTCTGACATTTATGTGAAGTTAGACCGCAATTTATTGTCAAATTCTAAGGCAGCAAAAGACACAGCAACTAGCCATAAAGCTAGCTCACAGAGCTAAGGAGGAGAAACAATGCAATACATGGGCTTAATATGTACTTGGTCCATATGCTGGTATTTCTATTGAGATCCTTGATGAGCTATAATCTAGGAATAAGAGCAAATTAGAATTAGACATGATACCTCTCCTCTCTCCTCCCACCTAAAAGATTTTAAACAAGTGCAATTGTTCACGAGATGAACTGTTTATCACCCTACTCTCTTTATCCATATAAGCACTAGCTCCTCTTGGGAGACATGTGGTATCATTCAGAGGCTTTGTAATTTACCATATGTGGTATCCAAAGTTAATTATAAAAAAATATAACAGGAATGTCATGTGGCAAAGCCTAATGACCAAAAACCAACAGAAAATAAAAGATAATGCAGAGACACACCTAAAATAGATTCAGATTTTGTAGTTAACAGACATGGACCTTCAGATAACTGTGCTTAGTATGTTTAAAAAATAGATGGAAGAGCATCTCACCAGAGAATCCCAATCAATAAAAAAAGAATCAGATGGAAATTCTAAAATAAAAATATAAAAAATTAAATGAAAAACTCAATAGGTATTATAGAACAGGCATAGCGGAGGATCAGAATATTTCTAAATCAATAGAAAAATATCCATAGTGAAGAAGAAAAAAGTTGAAAAGTACAGAAAATAATATACTGATTATTGAATACAATGAAAAGTTCTAATATACAGGTGATTGAAATCCTAAACATAGATGTAGGAAAGAGTGTCACAAGCAATATTTGAAGAGATACTGGAAGAGAATCTACTGAAATTGATGAAAAACCTCTATACAAAAATTCAAGAATTCATATAACTGACAAGCAGAATAAACTACACATAAGAATACACACATGTGCTTGCGTGCACACACACACACACACACATACACCATGGAGTACATTAAATAAAAGTACTGAAAAAGAAAGACAAAAGAAAAACTCACAGCCATATTAAAGGTATTTATACACATATTTCAAAGAATGACAGGTTATTTTTATCAGAAATTCTGTAAGTTAAAAGATTATAGAATGGTGTCTTCAAAGTGGTAGAAATACTAGAATTCAATACCCAGTGAGAATATCCCTCCATCTAAAACACTAAATCCAAAACTTTTGCCTAATGGGATCATATCACTAAATTCCAAAGTATTCAATTTTATATCCATGCCAGTTTATTCCCACACACATTTCCCTCAGATTTATGTCTGTATAAATTTGAAAAAGCATGAAGTTCTTTTGATGTTTATCTCAGTTTTTCATGAGTCACACTTTGTGCCTTACTCTTTGAGGCCTACTGGGACATGAGTCTAGTTATAGTTCTAGAAGCAAAAAGAGAAGTACAATATGATTAAATATATAAGGAAGTTAAAAAATATCTTATATGGAATGATCCATCATCTTAAGATGCATACTTTTGTACATATTTGTACTTTGAAATATATATTTCAAAATAATTATGACTTCTGGTATATAAACTTTCTGATAAATTTAGTTTTTTTTAATTATGACATCTCAATTTTATATTTGCTAATAATGAAAACAACTTGTGTGAAAAAATAAAAGAAATAAAATGTCATATATGTGTACTATTTATGCAATAAAAATGATTTTAAAAGATAGTATAATAAATATCTGTCATGGATTTTGAGTTCCACAACTTTCATCACATAGAAGGAGACTTAGGGACAAACAGTGGATTTCCAGAGACATAGGAATTGAATATATATAGTCTATATCTATCTATCATCTATCTATCTATCTATCTATCTATCTATCTATCTATCTATCTATCTATCCTCACCGATAGATGGAAGGCTCAGCTTAAAGAGAGTGTTTCATTACTAAGAATATTGAAATAAAGGCCAATATACATTTTGTTAAGAATGTCAACGGGTAGATCACAGATCCAGATGAATTAATTTACACAAATGAAACTATATTTTGTTTTTGTTTTTCTGGTTCTTATTTCTTTTTGTCCTTCCTTTCTCCCTCCCTTCCTCCCTTCCTCCCTCCCTCCCTCCCTCTCTCTCCCGTCCTTCTTTCCTTTCTTTTTCTTTTTCTTTCTTTCTTTCTTTCTTTCTTTCTTTCTTTTTCTTTCTTTGTCTTTCTTTCCCTTCCTCTTTCCTTCCTTCCTTCC